>NC_135815.1:29480305-29588660 GCF_964213995.1 Mustelus asterias | reverse complement strand
TGAAGACAGCACTGCGACATTTCTTTAATAACGGATGGTGATGCAGTGAGATGAGATTGTTGTACATAAACTTGGTTTGCTTGGCAGGCAATGATCAGAAGCTTCCACTTCAATAGATTTTGAGGGCCTCAGATTTGTTGGATGTTGCTTTGTCAACCTGAAGCCCAGGTGGAATCTTGCAAGTTGGAGTTATGTCAACAGACTGACTCGTGAGTCTCAAGATGTAATATTAGAATTGTTGCAAAGACCAGAACCTTGGATTGTGTGCTGTGGCCCAGAATGAGGCAACTGCAGGTTAATGAGCAGTTTCTGTGTCTCTAGTCAAATCCATTGTCCACCTTATGAAATAAATGGTGGCTCTCAGCACCTCTGCAGGGATAACATGTTTCAATGGTTCTCCCTTTGTTATAGTTTAGGCTGGAGATACTGACCGTCTGCTGCTCTCAATGAACAGACAGGCGCATCTGTATGGAGAAGACAATGTTGGCCATCATTGGAGCAGCCATTGTTATAACCATGGTCATTAGCGGGACTGAACTCATTGAATACGTCACTGTCCATATATCTAATCCTCCTTTCCCAGTTCCACCTCCCCCTCATCTGCAATGTCTTCTGATATACAAGCTGCAGATGGTGTAAGCTGGGATCTCATGCTTCCCCCACCCCTTTCCACAACCTTACACCCTTTGTACTTTTGTTGTTTTAGATATCCAAGCACTGTCACCTGGGCAGGCAGTGGTGGATGAGTAACAAGACATTGATGATGAAGAAATAATATCACTGAATTTCACAATCACTGACTCAGTTCAATTCTCACATTGCGTGTAGAGACTAGCATAGATTTGGACATGGTGAAACACTGGGCACATGTGGCCTGGAGCTAGGGCAGGGGACAAGGATTGCACATATGCCAGTTCACCAGAGGGCGAGAGGGCCCCTGCTCCAGAGGGCTCAGCCAAGCTCGTTAATAGGGTGGGCTACAGAAGGCTGATAAGGATCCACAGCAAAATGCCCGATGAATTGGCAGAAGCTTTGCCTGAAATATTAAGGAGCAAGAGAATGTCCAGCACTGCCTTTGCCCAAGACTTTGCAGAGAGTTTGGAGTCCATCCTATCCAGCATAAAAGTGGTGACCAACTCCACTGGCACTCCTGTGGGCCCATCCATGGTGCAGTGTATAACTAACATCTCAACTCCTATTGCAGCAAAGGAAGAAGCCATGCAATGCCGTGGTCCTGCAGTGGAAGCTCAGATTGTTGACATCGTGACTGCAGATATTCGTGTTTCAAGAGGCCTACAGGGTCGCCCAGCTGTGCAGAAATCTGTGCTCCAACTTCCATTCACAACCATTCTCCGCTTCCTCTTCTTCCATCTTCGAGCAGCTTGTCTGCTCTGTGTGACTTCAGCCCTTTCCCCAATCATACTCTATTCCAAGAAGAAGGTTTCACAAATGCATTTCGTGTTTTTATCAATGGTCTTTTCTGGGCTTGGGTGTCAATTCATCCCTTGTATATTTCTTTCCCATGGAAATACCAAGTGAGATATCAGTTTTCATCAGCCAAAACTCATGATACGACTGAGGAACTTTTATAACCATAGTTAACTAAAAGAAAGCAAAGAGTGGGGGTAAATGGGTGTTTATCTGGTTGGCGATCAGTGACTAGTGGTGTGCCTCAGGGATCAGTGTTGGGACTGCAATTGTTTACGATTTACATAGATGATTTCGAGTTGGGGACCAAGTGTAGTGTGTCAAAACTCACAGATGACACTGAGATGAGTGGCAGAGCAAAGTGTGCAGAGGACACTGAAAGTTTGCAAAGGGATATAGATAGTTTAAGTGAGTGGGCAAGGGTCTGGCATTTGGAGTACAATGTTGGTAAATGTGAGGTCATCCATTTTGGTAGGAATAACAACAAAATGGACTATTATTTAAATGGTAAAAAATTGCGGCATGCTGCTGTGCAGAGGGACCTGGGTGTCCTTATGCATGAATCGCAAAAAGTTGGGGCAGCAGGTAATTAAGAAGGTAAATGGAATGTTGTCTTTCATTACTAGAGGGATGGAGTTTAAAAACAGGGAGGTAATGTTGCAGCTGTATAAGATGCTGATGAGGCCACACCTAGAATACTGTGTACACTTTTGGTCTGCTTACTTGAGAAAGCATATACTGGCACTGGAGGGATTGCAGAGGAGATTCACTAAGTTGATTCCGGAGTTGAGAGGGTTGGTTTATGAGGAGAGACTGAGTAGACTGGGGCTATACTCATTGGAATTCAGAAGAATGAGGGGAGATCTCATAGAAATATATAGGCAAACATATAGGCAACATATAGGCAAACTCAATAGGGTCTTTTAAGAGACTCCTGGATGAGTACATGGGACTTAATAGGATGGAGGGTTATAGGTAGGCCGAGAAGGTAGGGATATGTTCGGCACAAATTGTGGGGCTGAAGGGCTTGTTTTGTGCTGTAGTTTTTCTATGTTTCTATGTTTCTATATAAGATTATGAAGGAAATAGATAAAATAGAAGTTTCCACTGGCAAGTGAAGCCAGAACTAGGGGCCTCAAAATAAGCTGGAGCAGATTTAGGACTGAGTTGAGGAGGAACTTCTTCACCCAAAGGGTTGTGAATCTGTGGCATTCCCTGTCCAGTGAAGCAGTTGAGGCTATCTCATTGAATGTTTTTAAGGCAAGGATAGATAAATATTTGAACAATAAAGGAATTAAGGGTTATGGTGAGCGGGCAGGTAAGTGGAGCTGAGTCTCCGAAAAGATCAGCCATGATCTTACTGAATGGCGGAGCAGGCTCAAGGGGCCAGATGGCCTCCTCCTAGTTCTTATTTCACTTCAGTAGCCTGTACTACCCAACAGCACTAGCAACAAGCAAAGTCTGTCCAATTGAAGGACAGGCAGATTGAAATAAACCCCTAATATAAATATATATTTAAAAAAGCAGGTGCAATTCCCTGATTGGGCAGCAGCCATTACCTCAATCAGGGAGCTCATACTCCAAGAGGCCCACCTCATGGGCTTTGTTGAGGTCATTACATAGACCATACATCCACCAAGGGTGCAATATTAAATTGAGCCATCGGGTTAGGGGTCCATTGTTCAGCTATGGGAGCTTAGTTCCTATTTCAATTTTTCTTTTATCTCTACCAAGAGTCATTAAATTTTAATTTTTGTGTCTGATTATTCGAATATTGCAACAAGAGCAAGCTGAAGGTATTGAATATCCTGAAAATGTACAGTTTTTTCTTCTTCTGCCAGTCTGCCAATCTAAACAAAAGCCTGCCACGTGGAGTAGGGTACTGGAGAGTTGATTGATTCTCGATGGCAGTAGGAGAAATGAGTGACCTTGAAAGGCTGAAAGCAGAAGTCTATATTCACTGTATTATAAAATAACTATTTTTTGCACTTGGGATAACACAGAACTGGAAGTGAAACGAAAGAGTGGCATGTCAGACATTTTAATCAAAGCTTGAGTGGGTCATTGACATCATGTGACACTATTGTGTGTCACCATCTGTTCATACGCTCTCCTGAAAGAAAGCTTGCAATATTAAGGACATTAAGAAAGAGGATATGTTGGAAATTTTGAATAGCAGCAAGATAGATAAGTCGCCAGGACCGGATGGGATGTACCCCAGGTTGCTGTGGGAGGCGAGGGAAGAGATTGCAGAGCCTCTGGCGATGATCTTTGCGTCGTCGATGGAGACGGGAGAGGTTCCGGAGGATTGGAGGATTGCAGATGTGATTCCTATATTCAAGAAAGGGAATAGGGATAGCCCAGGAAATTACCGACCGGTGAGTCTAACCTCAGGGGTTGGTAAGTTGATGGTGAAGATCCTGAGGGACAGGATTTATGAACATTTAGAGAAGTTTAGCATGCTCAAAAGTAGTCAGCATGGCTTTGTCGAAGGCAAATTGTGCCTTACGAGCCTGGTGGAGTTCTTTGAAAATGTGACTAAACACATTGACGAAGGAAAAGTGGTAGATGTGGTTTACATGGACTTCAGCAAGGCGTTCGATAATGTCCCCCATGCAAGACTTCTCGAGAAAGTGAGAGGGCATGGGATCCTTGTGAATCCAGAACTGGCTTGCCTGCAGAAGGCAGAGAGTGGTTGTAGATGGGTCTTCTTCTGAATGGAGGTCGGTCACCAGTGGAGTGCCCCAGGGATCTGTTCTGAGACCCTTGCTGTTTGTCATTTTCATAAATGACCTGGCTGAGGAAGTGGAGGGATGGGTTGGTAAGTTTGCTGATGACACGAAGGGTGGTGATGTTGTGGATAGTTTGGAGGGATGTCAGAAGCTGCAGCGTGACATAGATAGGATGCAAGACTGGGCGGAGAAGTGGCAGATGGACTTCAACCCGGATAAATGTGTAGTGGTCCATTTTGGCAGGTCAAATGGGATGAAGGAGTATAATATCAAGGGTAAGACTCTTAGCAGTGTAGAGGATCAGAAGGACCTTGGGGTCTGGGTCCATAGGACTCTTAAATCAGAGAGGGTTGTTAAGAAGGCGTATGGTGTGCTGGCCTTCATCAGTCGAGGGATTGAGTTTAGGAGTCGGGAGATAATGATGCAGCTTTATAAGACCCTCGTCAGACCCCACTTAGAGTACTGTGCTCAGTTCTGGTCGCCTCATTACAGGAGGGATGTGGAAATGATTGAAATGGTGGAGAGAAGATTTACAAGGATGTTGCCTGGATTGGTTGGCATGCCTTATGAGGATAGGTTGAGGGAGCTCGGTATTTCTCCTTGGAGAGACGAAGGACGAGAGGTGACCTGATCGAGGTGTACAAGATGTTGAGAGGTATAGATCGGGTGGATTCTCGGAGGCTTTTTCCCAGGGCTGAAATGGCTGCTACAAGAGGACACAGGTTTAAGGTGCTGGGGAGTAGGTACAGAGGAGATGTCAGGGGTAAGTTTTTCACTCAGAGGGTGGTGGGCGAGTGGAATCGGCTGCCGTCAGTGGTGGTGGAGGCAAACTCGATCGGGTCTTTTAAGAGACTTCTGGATGAGTACATGGAACTTAATAGGATTGAGGGTTATAGGTAAGCCTATATATAGGCCTAGGTAGGTAGGGACATGACCGGCGCAACTTATGGGCCGAAGGGCCTGTTTGCGCTGTATTTTTTCTATGTTCTATGTTCTATTATAACTCTTCATCATGTCCTCGGGATGTCCCAGTGTGCTTCGCAATAAGCTATTTTCCGAACTGCAGAGACCATTGTCCCATCGGAAAACATGACTGCCATTTTGTCGCACGTTACATCTCCACAGACAAGCAACAAGGCAAGTGATCAGTCAAGTTGTTTAGTTGAACGATAAACATTAGTTGGGATACCAGGGACATTGGCCGCTCTGCTTCCCGAGACGACCAAGGCACAGTTTTCACATTCACATAAAAGCAAGCAGACACAGCCTCAGTTTAATATCTCTTCCACTTACAATGAAATCCCCTTCAGCACTGCGCTGAAGTGTGAGCCTACATTGTCGGCTCCTGTCCGTAATGTAGCTTCAGGCTGTTCCTATTCTTTAGAAAACAAACACAGGTGAATTTACTGTTTGATAGAAATTGGCAACAAAGGTGAGTAATAACCACCACAATGTTACACATTGTATCTCATCACTTGTGTTTCAGTGCTATTGCACCGTGTGATGCATAGGAACATAGCAACATAGGAATTAGGAGCAGAAGTAGGCAGATTCAGCCTTTTGAGCCTGTTCCGCCATTCAATCAGATCATGGCTGATCTCTCCCTGGTCTCAAATACAACATGTGATTTAATATTTTACCCCTTCCTTCATAAAGGCCTCTGTCTCACGATGGAGTATCATTCATAAGAACATAAGAAATAGGAGCAGGAGTAGGCCATCTCGCCCCTCGAGCCTGCCCCGCCATTCAATAGGATCATGGCTGATCTGAAGTGGATCAGTTCCACTTACCCGCCTGATCCCTATAACCCCTAATTCCCTTACCGATCAGGAATCCATCTATCCGTGATTTAAACATATTCAACGAGGTAGCCTCCACCGCTTCAGTGGGCAGAGAATTCCAGAGATTCACCACCCTCTGAGAGAAGAAGTTCCTCCTCAACTCTGTCCTAAACTGACCCCCCTTTATTTTGAGGCTGTGCCCTCTAGTTCTAGTTTCCTTTCTAAGTGGAAAGAATCTCTCCATCTCTACCCTATCCAGCCCCTTCATTATCTTATAGGTCTCTATAAGATCCCCCCTCAGCCTTCTAAATTCCAACGAATACAAACCCAATCTGCTCAGTCTCTCCTCATTATCAACACCCCTCATCTCTGGTATCAACCTGGTGAACCTTCTCTGCACTCCCTCCAAGGCCAATATATCCTTCCGCAAATAAGGGGACCAATACTGCACACAGTATTCCAGCTGCGGCCTCACCAATGCCCATGCGCATGTGTCATTCTTTTACCGCTATCAATGTGGTGATTCTCGATGCCTGAATCCAAACAATCAGTGTTTGTAACTTGTACAATCTCGAGGTGCAAAAGTGCTGATTTCCAATCCTGAATTTATTGGAGTCAATTTTTAGCAACCTTGACCCTCAGCAACCCATACAATGCCGGTTGTTGCACATTAAAGCCATACAAACATACATAGGGGTGGCAAGGTGGCACAGTGGTTAGCACTGCTGCCTCACAGCTCCAGGGACCAGGTTTCAATTCTGGCCTTGGTTGACTGTGCAGTTTGCATATTCTCCCTGTGTCTGCGTGAGTTTCCTCCGGGTGCTCCAGTTTTCTTTCATAGTCCAAAGATGTGCAGATTAGGTGGATTGGCCATGCTAAGTTGTCCCTTAATGTCCAAAGATGTGCAGGTTAGGTGGATTGGCCATGCTAAGTTGTCCCTTAGTGTCCAAAGATGTGCAGGTTAGGTGGATTGGCCATGCTAAATTGCCCCTTGGTGTCCAAAGATGTGCAGGTTAAGTTCATTGGCCATGGTAAATGTATGGGGTTATGGGGATAGGGTGGAGGGGAGGGTCTAGGTGGGATGCTGTTTCAGAGATTTGGCGCAAACCCAATGGGCTGAAAGGCCTCCTTCCTTGTCGGGATTCTATTTGAAAAGAACAATCAGTTAATCTGCTTTGATTGGGTGATGAAGATTGGCTGGATAATTCCATTTCTTATTCAAATTTGACCAAGGCCGTGTTTCCGTCAGAAAGATCAATTGCAATTCCACAGCTCAGAGTAGCCAACTCAGCACAGAATAGGGACACCTGGGAACTTCCTGGTCTCTGTGGTTCAGTTCCTGACCAAACACTGCGCTCACCAACTTATCCACGGGGAGCTGCAGATTTCAATTTCGCTCATATAAAAGCAAAAGCTATAACAAGGGTTTCAGGGTCCAGTCCAATCCATTGACATCCAGTAAAAGCCTCTTCATCTGCATTAACAGTGCTGTTTGCACAGTCGCAGGCAGATAATATTCTCTCTGGCTCTGGGAGCAATATCTGGGGAGCTTGACATAACAGCTTTTTATATATTTAACCACTAATATCCTGTCAGCTCAACTTGCCGCCACTGTTTATGTTGGTTTGGTAAAAATGCATTAGGTGCACAAACATTCATTTCCTCGCACCAGCTGAGATTGTATCAATATTGGCTGTGCTTATAAAATATGAGTTACATTCTCAACTATAGCATAAACATTTCCTTCTGCTGATGGCTGCTGTTTTTACCAAAGAGGACTTTAGTCCTTTCACCTTTCACCTTGCAAGATTAATATCTGTTTCCTGTCAGCGCTAGTGGCTTCCTTCAAATCTTTGGCATTCAAGTTAAAAAGCCTGTTAAATGTTCACTTGCACATTATTCATTTAGTCTCCGTCCTCCTTGAACCTTTAATCAGGCTCCAGATAATACAGTTACCAAAAAAAAAGAAGCATTTCATTATTTACGAGGTAAAAGTCGCATTACACTAATCTTCAGTTAGCAGCGACATTAATGGCACATATTTGTGCACTTTAGTACAAAAGAATGCTTACATTATCACTCAGTGGTTCATGTTATAAGGTAGGGAAACCCTCCAGGTGAATGGTAGGTAGAGTAATAAGATCACAATGGGCGGCAGATCTTTGCTTTATTGGCCTCCGAGCAGGCTTCAACTTCAAACTTGTCTGTCAATCCGCCAAGTGGGACTTTTGCAGAGGAAATAAAATATTCTGTAAAACAACTCCAAGTTGTCACGAGACCTTGATAACTGAGGTGTGCGAGGGAAGTTCCCTTTATAACTGGGGAAATAACTTGCAAACTTTCTTTCTTAACCCGTCTGTTTGCAAAAATATTTGTGGCAGTCTGTCTGACTTCTTTGTTCCTCCTTTAGTTCGGTGTCTGCATTTCTTCATTTCTCCCGTTTTAAAACATTGTTTAAGCACTTTTTTCCCCCTAATTTGATTATAGCTCCTGTCGCCAGCAACAACAACTTGCAGTTGTATCACACCTCTAACGCAGTGGCAGAGCTCAACGAGAGCGTTATCAGGCAAAAATCTGACACTAGGCCACAAATGAAAATATCAGGACAGATGCCCAAACATTTGGTCAAAGAGGAAGGTTTTAAAGAGCGTTTTAAAGGTGGGATGAGTATGGAGTTTGAGGGAGGGAATTCAATTGTTTAAGACCAAGGCGGCGGAAGGCACAACTGCCTAACACACTGAGAATTTCCAGCATTTTCCTATTTTACCTCACCCTGTCCTAACCTGATATCCTCACGCGCAGAGTTCCAGGAAGCAGGTCATTGGCCACGAGCAGGATTCCTAGCTATTTTCTTTCTCCTTATGTCAAGTTTGCTGACAACAGGCATACCGGCAGGAAAATCTCAGGAACTGAACCTCTAATAGTTTCTCTAACAGTTTCCCTACCACTGATGTGAGACTCACTGGTCTGTAGTCACTGGTTTATCTCTACAACCTTTCCTAAATCGCGAAACCACATTAGTTCATCTCCAGTCGTCTGGCACCTCCTCCGTGGCCAGAGACTAATTGAAAATTTGGGTCAGTGCCCCTGCAATCTCCTCCCTTGCCTCCCACAACAGCCTAGGGCACAATTCATCTGGACCTGGAGATTTATCCACTTTTAAGGATGCCAGCACTTCCAATACCTTGTCCTTCCCTGTGTCAATTTGCTCACACAGTCTCTCTCCCTGAATTCTATACCATCATCCTCATTCTCTTGGGTGAATGGGTGGGTGCTGGAAGATGGGATTAGGTGGAAGCTCACGTGTTTCTAATGTGTCAGTGTGGACTCGATGGGCTGAAGGGCCTCTTCTGCATTGTGTGATTCTATGATCTTATGATTCTATGATTCTATGAACATGTCTTAGCTTCTCATTACCTTAGCAATCCGAACTATTGAGAGAGTGGCTGATTTTTAACCCTGCACACGCATAACTGCTTCAGTTGGCTGTTTTTAGTTGTAATTTTTTAAAAGCAGCCAAGAATTACTCAGATATCTCAATGGAAAAATGTTGTATGATGTGGTAGTGCAGGGTTCAGGAAAGGAAAAATCTAGTTTAGATACTTTGTTTTGTTATGACAATAAAAATGCAACATAAGTTAGCAGAGAGGACAATATAACAAAATACTCTCAATATATCACACTGTTTCCCCACTCAAAAAGCAATGTTAATATTAAAATGTAAAATACTACATGCACATAGTTTCCCAGAATACAATATGACTAAAACAACATCAATAATAGCTGAGATTTAACAGTTTGGATTGCTTTTTACTCCAATCACAACCAAAATATATATGCCCGATAGTCCCAGAATAACTTGCATGAAAAATGTTTCAAACACTTCTAACATAAATCATGGACCATTATCTACCACCAACACCTCTGGCAATCCATAAATTGCAAATCAACTTCTCAAAATCTCAAAGTTTTGGCACTTGTGGTATGGGACATAGACTTAATATTCATCCACTTGCTGTAGCTATCGACCAAAACAAGATACTTCTTTCCTTCCAAATCAAAGGTATCATTGTACTTGTTCCCATGGCTTTCCTGTGTTTGACATTTCTCATTCTGAGACACATTTCACAACTTTTCAACAACGCTTTTTCATACTATTTTCATATGGACTATCGCTGTGTGCTACTGATGCACTTCCACCAACAATCTCTTTCTACACCTGGGCACAGTAATGACTCTTAAACCCCATAGGACACAGTCTTATAATCATAGAATCCCTACAGTGCAGAAAACACCATTCGGCCTATCGTGTTTACACCGATTCTCTGACAGACTGCTGCGTTTGCCTACAAAATGTAACGGCTGCAAAGTAATTCATTGTTTGTGAAGAAGTGTTTTGTGAAGAATGTGGAACTCTCTTGTATAATGTAAGTTTTTCTTTCTATATGTTATCAGTTGAATTACAATTAAGGCAGGGACTATTCTGCGGTGATGGAAAAGGGATAGAATATCTGTATCCCTAAGCTCATAAGGTGACAAGCGGTCTGTATGCACCTAACATACTGCGGCTGAGTTACACGTCCTGCCCCTTCTCCTTTCTCTTATCCCGCCAAGTGAAACCTGGATTTATGGTCACTTGTACAATCAGAACAAAGGTCAGTGGTGGAAGTTATATGAACAACAAGACCTAGAGGTCTCCTTGGTAACACAAAGCATAGCACAACCCTCTGCAAAACAGGAATAAAAATAGCAAGCAATAAGAATGGGCATCTTCAGAAGGCCGATACTGATAGTGCAGACAGCATTCACAACCTGCAAAGTCACGGAATTTTCTTCTCTAAGCCTTTATTTATTCAATGGTCTCCATCAAGCGCAGAGAGAAAAAAGAAATATTCACAGTGCACAAAGAGAAAGATGGGCGATAGTCCTTCATTTGAAGTAACACAGCCATGTAAATTCAGCCAGAATTTAGACTGATAGGTTTTTGACAGGTTGGGTGTGAAGTTGGACTTTGACAGTAGTGTAGAACAGGTGATAAGGAACTGCCTGCACATTCTAATGACATCAATAGAAAAGGAAAAGAGATGGGGTGCAAAATGGACTGCCAATCACTATCACTTAGAAGCGTAGAATCATAGAATCCCTACAGTGCAGAAGGAGACCAGTAGCCCATTGAGTCTGCACCGACCACAATGCCACCCAGGCCCTACCCCCATGACTCCATTTATTTACCCTGCTAATCTTCCTGAAATTAAGGGGCAATTTGCTATGGCTAATCAACCTAACCCACACATCTTTGGACTGTGGGAGGAAACCAGAGCACGTAGAGGAAACTCACGAAGACATGGGGAGAATGTGCAGACTCCACACAGGCAGTCACCTGAGGCCGGAATTGAACCCAGGTCTCTGGCACGGTGAGGCAGCAGTGCTAACCACTGTGCCATCGTGCCGCCCACTTACTTTGCACTACTGCCAAGTACCAATTTCACCCCCCTTGTCATTGCTGCCACAATGTCTTTGTATACAACACGGTCTCTGGTATATCTTACATGAATTGCCCTCTTGGCTCTCCCTGCTGCTATTGACAGGCAGATCAAGGTTTGTTTTATATTCATTTCTATGGGATGTGATGTCGCCGGCTGGGCCAGCATTTATTGCCCAGCCGAGAGGACATTTAAGAGTCAACCAAATTACTGTGGTCCTGGAGTCACATGTAGGCCAGACCAGGTAAGGACGGCAGATTTCCTTCCCTAAAGGACACTAGTGAACCAGATGGGTTTTTACAACAATCGACAATGGTTTCATGGACATTACCAGACTTTTAATTCCAGATTTTTATTGAATTCAAATTTCATCATCTGCCGTGGTGGGATTCGAACCCAGGGCATCACCTTGGGTCACTGGATTACTAGTCCAGCAACAATACCACTAAACCACTGCCTCTTCCAAAGTAGATTAAATCAAAGGATAGTGGTCTGTGGCCCTGCTATTTGAAATGCTAAAGTGTTAAAACATAACAATATAGCGAAAACCATACAGCCCATTAGACCCACACCGCCATTCTACATGCTCACGATGGTCATAAGCTACAGTTCCACTTCTGCACCCACTCTCCATATCTCTCGATTCCGTGAGATACGAATAATCTGTACATCTCAGCTTAAACATGTTCAATGATGGCGCATCCACAGCCTTCTAGGGTAGCAAAGTCAAAAGTTTGACAACTCTTTGGGTGAATGAATCATTTGTAAATTGACGGCCTCTTATCCTGAAACTCTGCACCTTTGTTCTAGATTCCCCAGCAAGGGGAAACAACCTGTCAACCTCTTTCTTTCAAGCACCTTCTTAATCTTGAATGTTTCAATGGGATCCTCTCTCATTCTGCTAAACTCCAGAAAATAGAGACGCAATTTACTTAGCCCCTCATCATAGAACAACCTTTTTATCCCAGGGACCAATCTAGTGAAACTTGGCTGTTCTGACCATAAGACATAGGAGCAGAATTAGGCCACTCGGCCCATCGAGTCTGCTCCGCCATTCAATCATGGCTGATATTTTTCTCATCCCCATTCTCCTGCTTTTTCCTCATAATCCCTGATCCCCTTATTAATCAAGAACCTATCTATCTCTGTCTTAAAGACACTCAATGGCCTGGCTTCCACAGCCTTCTGCGGCAAAGAGTTCCACAGATTCACCACTCTCTGGCTCATCTCTGTTTTAAAGGATCGCCCCTTTAGCCTGAGGTTGTGCTCTCTGGTTCTAGTTTTTCCTACTATGGAAACATCCTCTTCATGTCCACTCTACTGCCTCCAATGCAAGTATATCTTTCTATGTATAAGGAGACCAAAATTGCACACAGTATTCTAGGTGTGATCTCACCAAAGACCTATTCAATTACAGCACAAGTTTCTTATTCTTACACTCCAATCCCTCGCAGTAAAGGTCAACATTCCATTTGCTTTCTCAATTGCTTGCTGCACCTGCATGCTAACTTTTTGTGTTTTTGTACGAGGTACATCCAAGGCAGCGGGAAGTGTAGACAGTGTCAATGGATGGGAGGCTGGTTTGAGATTATAAGTTCAGTAATGGCTTAATGGCCTAATTCTGCTCCTATGATCTTATGATCTCAAACATCCTCCCATCTATTGACACTGTTTACACTTCCCACTGCCTTGGAAAAGCAGCCAGCATGATCAAGGACTCCACACACCCCGGACATACTCTCTTCCACCTTTTTTGCATCGGGAAAAATATACAAAATCTGAGGTCATGTACCAACCTATTCAAGAACAGCTTCTTCCTTGCTGCCATCAGACTTTTGAATGGACTTACCTTGCATTAAGTTGATCTTTCTCTACAGCCTAGCTATGACTGTAACACTACATTCTGCACTCTCTCCTTTCCTTCCCTAGGAATGGTATGCTTTGTCTGTGTAACATGCAAGAAACAATATTTTTCACTGCAAACTAATACATGTGACAATAATAAATCAAACCAAATTAAATCTCTCTCTCACTGCGGCTGCCGCTCTTCTATGTTCCCTGCTGGACTCACTCTATTGTTGCCTTTGTTGTCGCTGCCGCTCCTTTATCCTTCCTGCTGGTCTCGCCCTGTTCTCCACTTGATGCTACAACATACAAACACAGGATAGATATACAAATATGCATAAAATAAATAAATACTTAAAATCAAGTTAACAAATGGAAACAATTTGCGTATGAATTTCAACTACAACCCGCAAGAATGTGACAAAACTGATAAAATCACACAATGAGATCGATGCTGACTTCTGCTGTCCTGATGATGCAATGTAATCAATCAGCCGGTATATAGAAGCTTTTGTGCTCGATATGAAATATGCAGTGTCCCCATCAGCCACCCTTCTGTGGCTGTTTGAGATAGATTTGTCAATCCCAGAACCCCAATCCCAGGAGTTTGCATACTCTCCCCGTGTCTGCGTTTTCCTCCGGGTGCTCCTGTTTCTTCCCACAATCCAAAGGTGTGCAGGTTAGGTTGACTGGCCGAGTTAAATTGACTCTTAGTGTCAGTGGGATTAGCAGGGTAAATGTGTGAGGTTACGGGAATAGGACCTGGGTGGAATTGTGTTCAGTGCAGACTCAGTGGGCCTCCTTCTGCACTGTAGGGATTCTATGATTCCAAATAGTGTTGCACATCCAGTGTGTAGTTTATCCAAAACAAGCCAACGTTTGAAATAAAAATGGAAAACGCCTGAATCACTCAACAGGTTTAAGCAACATCTGTGGTGAGGAAAACAAGTTTCAAGTCATCTCCTTTTGTCAGAACTCACAGCTGGATGTGAGTCGTTTTAATCTGAAGTGACATTCCTTTTTATTTAATCTCCTGCCTCTCTGAAATGAAGACTTGACACTAGTTATTAAGTTAAAGAAATGCTTCTTTGATCTGATTAATCTGTTGTTGGAATATATCAGTTACACCTCATCAAACATACTTACTGGCATGAACATTTGTCCATGTGTACATAGACACGCACATTTATGTAGATATGGATAAGTCCAAGGAACGTAAATGGGCTCTGTAGAACTGATTTAATATTTCGTAATAAACTCCTCCAGTTTGTATCTTTTTTCCGTGCAGACATGGAGTGAAAGTCACTTGTTCAGCAAAATTCATTTTCTAAATGATGACAGGGATCCAGCAACTCGGTGGCTGGATGTGTGACATGGTGTGGTGAAGGTCCACATAAACCAGACAATGCTTTAGATTGATCCCTGATCTTCTGGCTGATTTCAGCCAGGTCCGTGATCGAGATAATGATCCAGATTTCACTGCAGCATCTCCCACACGGCCCACTCTTGATAGACATTTTCCCCCTTACCCGTCAATGAAAAAAAGTTTTGAGTCCCAACTTGCCGGAAGTGTGAGCTGATAGCAACGCAGCGAGGTCAAAGAGCTACCTGAAAATTAAATGAATGGTGGGACTAGCAGTCTCTTTCCCTAACCAAAGAAATGTAAAGATGGAACAGATGAGAAGTAAGTTAAGTGAGTTTATTTATTAGTCACAAGTAGGCTTACATTAACACTGCAATGAAGTTACTGCGAAAATCCGCTAGTCGCCACACTCCGGTGCCTGTTTGGGTACACTGAGAGAGAATTTAGCACAACCAATGCGCCTAACCAGCACGTCATTCAGAGGAAACGGGTGCACTTGGAGGAAACCCACGCAGACTCGGAAAGAACATGTAGACTCCACACAGACAGTGGCCCGAGCCGGGAATTGAACCTGGGTCCCTGGCGCTCTGCGGCAGCAACGCTAAACATTGTGCCACCGTGCCGCCAAAAAGGGTGAATTGGACGGAAGTTAGATACAGAGATAGAAGTTGGGGCCGAAGGGCCTGTTTTGTGCTGTAGTTTTTCTATGTTTCTAAAGAGAGGAAAAGAAAAATTGGGTTAAGAAAGCGAATAAAAAAGAGATATAATGGAAAAGTAAGAAAAAATACTGGGGGAAAGTTTCCGGCCCCATTCGTCGCAGACGCAAATCCTATTATGGCTGGAAATCCTTGGGGGAGGACCAGAATGGAATTTGTACCGGGCAGATCTCGGAATGAGAGCTTCCCCATCCCGCTCTTGTAGTGTCTTCAGCTTTATGCCCAGTGAGGGACTTAAATAGATTTAACCTTCTGGGTTTCCCAAATCCCACGTGCTCCCCGCCCGCCCCCCCCCCCCCCCCCCCCCCCCCCCCCTCACCCACCCCCTTCAACATGATGTTCCACCAGCGGGAATCACTACTGATTTCCAAAAATGGCTGGGATGTAAGTATGTCCCCGGGTGGTGAGGGAAACAGCTGGACAGTGCCCTGGCACCCTGACAGTGCAACCAGGGTGCCAGAGGCAGGGCCAGGAGCGGGGCTTTTAGGGAAATCCCACTCGAGGTTTTCCTGCATGAGGGGAAAGCAGCGATGATCAGGAAGAGGAGGAGTTGCCTGCATTCATGGAGGATGGGGAGAGGGCTGTGAGGAAGGAGGTCTTTAACTTCAATTTGAGATTGGGATGCCCAATCTCTGTGGAGCCGAGATTGCCAGTGTCTTTAGGTTCTGCCCTTGATACAAAACATGCCCCTTGGCAAAGTGTCAGAAGATCTGGAGACTAAACCTGTATGTGTCTCCGGAGAGAAACAAGCCGGTTTTCAGTCAGAAGCTGACTTTTTGCCTTTTTTTGGTAAATCCTGTCCAATATATCCATATTAAAAATCTTTAAGGACAATTAACTACCTGCGCGAATGAGACTGCAGAATGTAAGTTGTCCCATCCCTTGAATGGTGAGATTGAGTGACATTGCAGACCATAAATCCAGTCATTAGGTAGGTACTTGAGCTGTTAAGTGCGGGCCCTAACTTTCTGCAGTGAATTTAATTGGCAATTAAAATACAGGAACCCGGATTCAATTCCGGCCTTGAGTGACTGTTTATGTGGAGTTTGCATGTTCTCCCTGTGTCTGCGTGGGTTTCCTCTGAGTACACATTCCAAAGATGTGTAGGTTGTTTCTTCAGAAGGAATCCTTCAAAATGTAGCTAATGAAAATACAACAAAACTTATTCCAACTTATAAATCAAAAGAAGGGTTTCATAGAATTCATAGAAACCCTACAGTACAGAAAGAGGCCATTCGGCCCATCGAGTCTGCACCGACCACAATCCCACCCAGGCCCTACCCCCATATCCCTACATATTTTACCCGCTAATCCCTCTAATCTACGCATCCCAGGGCACGAAGGGGCAATTTTAGCATGGCCAATCAACCTAACCCGCACATCTTTGGACTGTGGGAGGAAACCGGAGCACCCGGAGGAAACCCACGCAGACACGAGGAGAATGTGCAAACTCCACACAGACAGTGACCCAAGCCGGGAATCGAACCCAGGTCCCTGGAGCTGTGAAGCAGCAGTGCTGACCACTGTGCTACCATGCCGCATTATTACTCCAAACTTGGGGCCTCACCCTGGGCCACTCCAAGCTTCCTACAATTCTACATAGTTCCTTATCTATAGTGAATCAGCTGGTTAGCTGACTATTACATCACTCTGTAATTGATTCTATGTTTTACTGGGTCAGCTGACCCTTACATCTTGTTCCCATTGGTCACATTACATCCAATACAAAGTTGTCACCAGTTGCATTCTAACATAGGTTAGGTGGTTTAGCCATGGTAAATATGCAGAGTTACAGGAATAGGGGGCTGAGGGGGTGAGTTCCAACTCCCACCACCCTTTGGGTGAAAAGGGTTTTCCTCATATCCCCTCTCAGCCTCCTGCCCCTTATCTTAAATCTATGCCCCCTAGTCATTGATCCCTCCACCAAGGAGATAAGTGTTTTCCCGTTTATTCTATGTCCACTACGACTCTCACCAACATTTACAGAAGCACCACAACTTGGTATGGTTCCTGCTCTGTCCAAGACCACAAGAAACTATAAAAGGCCGTGAATGAAGCCCAGCCCATCACTCAAACCAGCCTCCCACCCATTGACTCTGCCTACACTTCTTGCTGCCTCAGAAAAACAGCCAGCATAATCAAGGACCCCATGCATTCCGGACTTACTCTCTTCCACCTTCTCCCATTGGGAAAAAGATACAAAAGTCTGAGGACATGTACCAACCAACTCAAGAACAGCTTCTTCCCTGCTGCCATCAGATTTTTGAATGGACCTACCTCACATTAAGTTGATCTTTCTCTACACCCTAGCTATGACTGTAACGCTACATTCTGCATTCTCTCCTTTCCTTCCCTATGAACGATATGCTCTGTCCGTATAGCGCGTAAGAAACAGTACTTTTAACTGTCTGCTAATACATGTGACAATAATAAATCAAATCAAAAATCTGCGTCCCTCATAATTTTATACATCTCAATCATGCCCCCCCCCCTCAGTCTCCGCCATTGTTATGTACAACAAACAGTTGCTCAGAAGGAATGTGAAGACATAAAAACCTTCAGGAAAGAAAGGGAGAAAGTTAAAATACAAAAAAGTGAGCAAGGCTTCAATTGTAGAAATAAGCAAATATTCCTTCTTGATTACCACTTTGTAAACATCATTTGGCATGACTTATAATTAAAGTGAGCCATAGCCAATGACCTTCATAGACCTGGCCAGATTTTTCTTCCCATTGGCTTTGGGCAGGGTGTATAACAGGCAGCTGATCCACTGTCGCCTGTTTGACACCCCAGCTCAAGCTGAAAGTTCCTCCTTGGAGTTTTGCATTATAATTCGGAATAAGCACAAAAGTATTTATAGGTTCAGAAAAAAAAATGTGATTTTCCCATCACAAGAAGCCAAGGGGACCAATAAGGTGCCATTATTATGTGGTTTGCAAGATTGGTGCAGAAGAGTTATTGTGCTGTAACTCGACGCTCACGTCTGGCACTAAAACAGAAACCTTATTGACAGGTGGCCAGGGAGGGAAGATACTCTTGAATAACCATGTGAGAACAAAAACAATATGTAAAACACATCTCATATTCAAAAAGGAAGTTATAACAGTTCAAGAGTTGCACAACCATGAAGAGAGGAAGTTTACTGCGCTACATTACAAAAAAAAAAGCTATTTCTGAATATCACTGTAAAAACAGGAATCTAAATTTCCTCACTTCCACTGTTCTTTCCATATCACCACGAGGTCTGTGTCTAAAAGTTTCAAAACAGTTTTGTCACATTTATTTACATCTGCTTTCATTAAATTAAGGTGGTTTGAGGTTACCTATTTTTGTAGTCCGACCATGATGTTAGGTTAACAGAGATGTACAGATTGCAAGCAGGGGGAAAACGAAGGGAGGTGTTACTTTGTCAATGCTTTTGGGGTCAATCTGTCCAAATTAAGAAAGCACTTTAATGGAGCATCTTATTACACCCGCAGGATGTCCCAGAGCATTCTACCACCAAGGAGCTCTTTTCTGAAGTGCGGACATGGTTGCGACATAGGAAAATACTACTGTCAAGTCTCACCAGATCAGTGTATGAGATGAATGACCAAATGAATATTCTCACCCTCCACTTATAGAAACACATTATTATCCAATGTTTTATGTAACACATGAATTGCTTCCTTCTCTGAACAAGACGGAAGGAATGACAGCAGGTTTCGAAATTTCAAACCCTCCCTGGCCACAGGAAAGGTCATGATGTGGAAAGGTGCACAGGAAAGGTGCCAGAGGACTGGAGGGCAGCTAATGTGGTACCATTACTCAAGAAGGGAAGTAGGGGAAAAAACCAAGTAATTACAGGCCAGTGAGTCTAACATCAGTGGTAGGGAAATTATTAGAAAAATTCTGAGGGCCAGGATTAACCTGCACTTGGAGAGGCAAGGGTTAATCAAGGATAGTCAGCATGGCTTTGTCAAGGGGGATGATCATTTCTAACAAATTTGATTGAATTTTTCCAGGAGGCGATTAGGTGTGTAGATGAGGGCAGTGCATTTGATTTAGTCCACATGGACTTCAGTAAAGCTTTTGACAAGGTCCCTCATGGGAGACTGATCAAGAAGGTAAAAACCCATGGGATCCAGGGCAATTTGGCAAATTGAATGCAAAATTGGCTCAGTGGCAGAATGATGTGGAGATGCCGGCGTTGGACTGGGGTAAGCATAGTAAGAAGTCTGGCGTTGTGAGACTTCTCAGTGGCAGAAGGCAGAGGTTAATGGTCGAAAGTTGTTTTTGTGACTGGAAACCTGTGTCCAGTGGTATATCCACTCCATCTGACGAAGGAGCAGCGCTCCGAAAGCTAATGGCATTTGCTACCAAATAAACCTGTTGGACTTTAACCTGGTGTTGTTAAAACTCTTCCAGTGATGTACCACAGGGATCAGCGCTGGGTCCCTTGATTTTTGTCATGCACATTAATGATCTAGACAGGAATGTGGGGGTATAATCAGTAAGTTCGCAGATGACACAAAAATTGGTGGTATGGTAAATAGCGAGGAGGAAAGCCTTCGGTTACAGGATGATATAGATGGACTGGTCAAATTGTCAGAGCAGTGGCAAATGGAATTTAAGTGTGACCGGATGCATTATGGGAGGACTAACAAGGCAAGGGAATACACAATGAATGACAAAAACCTAGGAAGTACAGAGGACCAGAGAGACTTTGGGGGTACAGGTCCAAAGATCCCTGAAGGCAGCCGGACAGGGGTTAAGGTGGCACATGAGACATTTGCCTTTATTAGCCGAGGCCTAGAATATAAGAGCAGGGAGGTTATGATAGTAGAGGGGTCAATAACCAGGGGCATAGATTTAAGGTAAGGGGCAGGAGATTTAGAGACATTTAAGGAAAAACTTTTTCACTCAGAGGGTGGTGAGAATCTGGAACTCACTGCCTGAAAGGGTGGTAGAGACGGGAACCCCCACAACATTTAAGAAGCATTTAGATGAGCTCTTGAAGTGCCATAGTATGTAAGGGTATGGACCAAGTGCTAGAAAATGGATTAGAATGGATGGGTGCTTGATGGCTGATGCAGACATGATGGTCCAAAGGGCCTCTTTCTATGCTGTAAAACTCTATGACTCTCATTTGCTGGTTGCATCTGAAACTTGCATTTGAAACAATGCTAGTATTGTAAAACATCTGATCCCATGTTTCCTTTATGCTATAATAGTGGCACATGCCATTATTTGTGTGGACGTACCTGTGCAAAATCATACAAATAGAAATATCCACGTGACATTGTGATTTCAATCCTTTTTTAAAGAGCAATAGCACCTTTGATGGCAATAGCTAAACAAACTGTGTCTGTACCAGGTGGTGTACACCATGCTGACACTGAATGTGTGATATTATACACAAGGAAGGAACAAAAATGGGTTAAAGATGATTAAAAATGAATTTTGGGATCAGCTGGCAGAAAAATTAGATCTCGCTGCCAAAAACCCATTTAGGCACAATAAGAAAAGGTCATTCATGATGGGAGTTAATTTGCGGGAATGTTTTGTATGTCAAATACAACACGTAGAACCTGGGAATCCCAAATCAAAGATGACTCAGTACTTATTCAGCTGTTACAGCTATTCAGAGGAGTTGGTATTCCCCCTTTCCTGCGTGAGTGTTTGTGATGAAGTATTACTGTAAACAGTCTCATTAGCTAGAAGCATGTGAGCATGTGTAGATTGGAAAGACAGGCAATACTGTGGTGTTCACAACAAGAATAAAGAATGTGAAGCAAAACCTGACTGAGTTCTTGAAAATATCACACCGGGAAGGTAGATGTGGGAGGTTATGACACAGAGGGTGGGATCTTATGACCATGCTCGCCCTGAAACTGGAAAACCCTGCCCGAGGTCAACGGACCTTTCCATGGTCCGCCCCCTCGCCCGCTCCGATTCCGGCGGCAGGCAAAACAGGAAAATTGGCCCAGTAAAGTGTGCACATTTCTGAGTGTTGTCTGGCCTTGCATCTGTGCAGTGGGGTGGCACAATGGCACAGTGGGGTGGCACAATGGCACAGTGGTTAGCACTGCTGCCTCACAGCTCCAGGGACCCGAGTTCGACTCCCAGCTTACGTCACTGCCTGTATGGAGTTTGCAGATTCTCCCCGTGTCTGCGTGGGTTTCCTCCCACAGTCCAAAGATGTGTGGGTTAGGTAGATTGGCCATGCTAAATTGCCCCTTAGTGTCAGGGGGACCAGCTAGGGTAAATGGATGGGGCTGTGGGGATAGGGCCTGGGTGGGATTGTGGTTGGTGCAGACTCAATGGGCTGAATGGCCTCATTCTGCACTGTAGGATTTCTATGATTCTATGATTCTAAAGTCAGACAAAGGTTCTGGACTTTTGTTTAGGCTTCCCAGACAGAAACTTCACTGGAGACTAAATAATGCCAACGTACCCTCTGAGCTGCATGGGTGCAAGGCCTGGCAACAGTCAGAAATGTGGACATAGGGAACAAGCAAGGCCACACACAACAAATGTTCCCTTTAAGGTGCCCACATATGTGATGGCGTGTTAATTATAAAGGAACTAGGCAGTGCAACAAGCCAGCCAAGCACAGCAAACAGAGGTTAGGGAACATGGGTGTGGGCGATATTATTTAGATTGTACACTTGAAAGAAACAGGTTTGGTCAATTAATTGATTTGCTTCTGTCTGTTTCATGGGGCTGAATTTTCCAGCCCTTCCCACCGGCGGGATCTTCTGGTCTAACCAAAGGTGACCATCCTCCCCCGCAGTGGGTTCCCTTAGCGATGTGACTGGCGAGCTACGCAAATGGCCTTTGACTTCAGATCCAGCCAGCCACCAATGGTGAGCTGGGATAGTACATTGTGATATTGAAATAAGAAATTTACAAATGGATATGGATCGCTTAAGTTAATGGGGTAAAATTTGGAAGATGGATTTTATTGTAGGTGAGTGTGAGATTAGCGGTCTTTGTCAGACAAATACAGAGGCAAATTATTATCTAAATGGAGAGAAACTTCAGAGTGCTTCAGTGCAGAGGGATCTGGGTGTCCTTGTACATGAATTGCAGAAAACTAGTGAGCAGGTACAGCAAGTAACAACGAAGGTAAGTGGAGTCTTGGCATTTATTGCTAAAGGAGCATAATATAAAAGTAGTGAAGTGTTGCTGTTACTGTACAAAGCATTAGTGAAACCGCACTTAGAATATTGTGTACAGGTTTGGTCCCCTTATTGAGGAGGGGTGTAGTTGCATTGGAGGCAGTTCAGTGGAGGTTCACTAGATTGATTCCAGAGATGAGGGGTTTGTCTTACAAAGAGAGATTGAGCAGTTTAGGCCTATACTCCCTGGAGTTTAGAAGAATGAGAGGAGATCTAATTGAGGTGTACAAAATAATGAGGGGGATTGACAAAGTAAAAGTGGAGAGGATGTTTCCTCTTGTAGGGTAATCTAGAACAAGAGGTCATAGTTTTAGTAAGAAGCCTCACAACACCAGGTTAAAGTCCAATGGGTTTATTTGGTATGACGAGCTTTTGGAGCGCTGCTCCTTCATCAGGTGAGTGGGGACTGCTTTCTTGCATCTTTGGAGAAACTTGATGTCTGTGTCAATATCTTCTTGGAGATCCTCTCCACTTTGAGCTGGCGGTTTGCGGTGTCGGTCCACTCACCTGATGAAGGAGCAGCGCTCTGAAAGCTCATGTTGCCAAATAAACCTTTTGGACTTTAACCTGGTGTTGTGAGACTTCTTACTGTGCCCACCCCAGTCCAACGCCGGCATCCCCACATCATAGTTTTAGGATAAGGGGTGGCAGATTTAAAACGGAGATGAGGAGTAACTACTTCTCTCAAAGTGTCGTGAGTCTGTGGCATTCACTACCCCAGAACATGGTGGATGGCAGAATGTTGAGTAAACTTAAGGAAGAGGTGGAGAGATTTTTGATTAGTAAGTGTTTGAAGGGCTATGGTGAACAGGCAGGGAAATGGAATTGAGGCCAAGACAAGATCAGATATGATTGTATTAAATGGCAGAGCAGGCTCGAGGCACTAAGTTTCCTACTCCTGTTCCTCGTTCTTATGTTTCTCATGGCAAGAAGTAGATTTGAGACTGTGGCTCATTCCTGGCTCCTTTGCCATTTCCCCCACACTCTCCACACACCCCAACCCCTTCATTACCAGCAGCTGTCGGTCGGTATGTTTGTACTACTCCCTAGACTGTTCACCTTTTTAACATTTTTTGCATCTATTTATGCTGTATGGGCATCACTTAATCTCTCCAGTACATTAATCATGCTCCTGTTTTCTCTTGAAGGTACGAAGCACTTACATATCATTGCATCACTAGGCAGCATGCATGCACCTGATTCTGCCACTCTGCAAGTGTTCAAGTTTTACTGTCCTTCATACAGAAAGTAATCTCTGCAGAATTCTGAGAAATCTCGGGACATCAAACAGTGAGGGGAATCCTACAGTGCTTTTGTCACCAAATGGATACAATTCAAGAAACACTGACTGGAAGAAGGAAATGCATGGTTGGAGTGCGTCCAGTGGGGATGAATATTATTTAACTATGCTCTTCATACCAAAAGATTTTTTTTTAAATCCCGACCCTCTTATTTGTACTGAGTGGTTTCAAAGTATTTGAGGTCTCCCATTCCCCCACTTTTAAGGTTTTCTTTCAAATGCTGCGCGCAATATTAAATACACAAAATAAAATCTACTTAAAAGAAATGCTCCATTAAGTTGACGGTTTCACACTAAATGGAAGAGGAAGGATTCAGGCATATTTCAAGCTATTACTGTAATTTTAAAGTTTATTTATTAGTCAGGGTAGGGATGGAGAGATTCTTTCCACTTAGAAAGGAAACTAGAACTAGAGCAGAGCATATAAAAACTGCATTCATCATGGACCCAAATGTATGGATTTCATTTTTGATGAGACTTTGTAGAAATGGAATTGTTATTTTTAATACACAAAATAAAATCTACTTAAAAGAAATGCTCCATTTCACACTGCAATGAAGTTACTGTGAAAATCCCCTAGTCGCCACACTCTAGTGCCTGTTCGGGTACACTAGGGGAAAATTTAGCACGGCCAATTCACCCAACCTGCACGTCTTTCGGACTGTGGGAGGAAATTGGAGCACTCGGAGGAAACCCACGCAGACACGGGGAGAACATGCAGACTCCACACAGACAAGGACTCAAGTCGGGAATCGAACCCAGGTCCCTGGTGCTGTGAGGTAGCAGTGCTAACCACTATGCCACTGCGCCATGTTTTGCTTAGCTGGTCATGAGCTTATTCTGAAGTTAATTTCATTCACAAATACAAGTTTTGCACCTGCTAGTCAGGGCGGCACGGTGGCACAGTGGTCAGCACTGCTGCCTCACAGCGCCAGGGACCCGGGTTTGATTCCCGGCTTGGGTCACTGCCTGTGTGGAGTCTCCACATTCTCCCCGTGTCTGCGTGGGTTTCCTCCGTGTGCTCCGGTTTTCTCCCACAGTCCGAAAGACGTGCTGATTAGGTACATTGGCCATGCTAAAATTCTCCCTCAGTGTACCCAAACAGGCGCCGGAGTATGGTGACTAGGGGATTTTCACAGTAACTTCATTGCAGTGTTAATGTAAGCCTACTTGTGACACTAATAAATAAACTTAAACTAAAAACTTGCTCTAGTGGTTATTAGTCTTGTGTGAAAAGCAATGGTGAGCATCAACAGACTATGATAAGGAACATGGTCAACCACAATCACAACCGCCTCAGATTCTCCACGTACATCTTTAATAGAAGGTACTGTGTCGCGATCAGGAGCAGGAATTCTGGCTGATAATTATAACCCAGGGACGCTGTGGCCAATTGTAATACTCCTGCTACTGGTCAGCCTGGGACCAGATAATTCGGTGATGGGCAACCTAGGCTAGTGAGTGGGCCACATGAATGACCCTCCTTCGTCTCAGTGAGTCACAAGATTGAAATCGGGCAGGTTCACTAACTCTGACCCCATGAGTAAGATTAAATACATTTAATACCATGCCAAATATTTCATAATGAGTTATAGAAAATGTTTAATCATTCATACATTAATAGAACTGTCATCAACTTCAAACAAAAGAAATATTTACACTTTGGACACAGAGGGAGAACACGACTCTCACAGTCAATGTTGTGAGCAATCAGCATGAACCTCACTTCACTTGCCCTTTCAGTATCACTTCAGTCATACCGGTTGGAAAAAAACTAAGCAGATGGAAATCAGTGGATTGCGACAACCCTACGTGCGGGCAACGGTCAACAAAATGTGACGTGGGCTGTGCTCAGAACCCAAACGGGCCACATGTGCCCTTGGGCCATTGGGTGCGCACAACTGCATTAATCTCTAACAGACTAAGGGCTCATACCTGAGGCCATTCTAACCTGTATCCACTATTTTGTGGGATGTTAGCATCATTGGCAAAGCCAGCATGTGTTGTCCATCCCTAATTGTCCTTGAAAAGGTAGCGGCTTAATGATGATTCATCTTATTTATGAAACATTGCTGTGTGCGACTCTGCTGTGGTGTTTACTGACATAATAATGCATTCAAAAGCATTGGAACATTCTGAGTATGTGATACTGAGCAGATTGGGTTTGTATTCGTTGGAATTTAGAAGGCTGAGGGGGGATCTTATAGAGACCTATAAGATAATGAAGGGGCTGGATAGGGTAGAGATGGAGAGATTCTTTCCACTTAGAAAGGAAACTAGAACTAGAGGGCACAGCCTCAAAATAAAGGGGGGTCAGTTTAGGACAGAGTTGAGGAGGAACTTCTTCTCTCAGAGGGTGGTGAATCTCTGGAATTCTCTGCCCACTGAAGCGGTGGAGGCTACCTTGTTGAATATGTTTAAATCACGGATAGATGGATTCCTGATCGGTAAGGGAATTAGGGGTTATAGGGATCAGGCGGGTAAGTGGAACTGATCCACTTCAGATCAGCCATGATCTTATTGAATGGCGGGGCAGGCTCGAGGGGCTAGATGGCCTATTCCTGCTCCTATTTCTTATGTTCTTATGTTCTTATAAGACACTACATAAAGAAATGTCCTTTCTTCCCTACATCTAGCAAGGAAGAGTCAGTCTTGTAGCAATAGCTTGTTAGCACAGGGCCTATAAGAATTTGAAATTGTGAACTTGGGTGAGGTGAGCAATTATAAAGAGAAGTGGGACTTTTTGAGAAGTAAGTAAATCTGACAAGAGTACAGAAATAACACGAATGGTTATATAGGCCGGTATTTTACAACCTCGCTTGGGCAAGGCTCGTAAAGTCCCGCCCGAGGCTAATGGAGAATTCCATTCTGCGAGCCTCGCCTGTCCTGGAATTCCGGCCATAGTCTTTGTAGGATACTGACATAGGACCCAGTGTCACATCAACACAGGCTAGAGCTTAATGTTCAAAATAATTGCAATTTAGTCACCCTTGGCAATTGTGCCTTCAAATGCAAAGATGATCCAAACAGGGACCACATACACATTCTCTTTCTTAGCCCTTTCCTCTCTAGTCCCTCCTCATCTTAACTATTTTCCTGTATTTTACCTTCCCAGGCTAGGGGTTACTGTTTGCTTGCCTTTAAAGATTTCTAAAAAGCCATACCGCAATTGCAGATACAGAGATATCACAAACCAAGGTTCACTGTTTTACACCTACTGCTTATATTATTTTACCACATTATCCACTTATTGATATGTTCCTCAACAAAATGAACAATGCAAGACCTCAATAAAAAAGCATTAAAAACATAATTGAAAAATGGATGATGTGGGGAGAAAATCTTTGTGGTACTCATAATATATCCTAGGGATTATTTGTAACTGAACTCTCTTTAACCTGTGAGCCTCGACAATCCTGTAGCTCCAGTTATTCTGTGGGTGTTAAACCAAAGTCAGCTCTGGGACATGTTTGTGCCCTGCTAAACAGATATACCACTTTGGTTAATATTGAAAGGAATGGTCTCTTGGGAAAGCAACAGCAACCCAATTTGTTACATCATGGTTGGCTCTGTTGCACAGGGGAGAAGTAACAAGTGTGGGAATGCAATAGTTATAGGGCATTCAATTGTAAGGGGAATAGATAGGTGTTTCTGTGGCCACAAACAAGACTCCAGAATGGTGGTTGCCGCCCTGATGCTAATGTCATGGATGTCTCAGAGTGGCTACAGGACCTTCTGGAGGGGGAGGGTGAACAGCCAGTGGTCGTGGTACACATTGGTACAAGCGACATAGTTAAAAAAAAGGATGAGGTCCTAAAAGAAGAATATAGGAAGTTGTGAAGCAATTAGAAAAGTAGGACTTCAAAGGTAGTGATCTCAGGATTGCCACCAGTGCCATGTGCTAGTCAGAGCAGAAATAGCAGGATGTATTGGATGAATACATGGTTGAAGAGATGGTGCGAGCGGGAGGGTTTCAGATTCCTGGGACATTGGCAAAAGGGAAATTATGCTTGACAAATCTACTGGAATTCTTTGAGGATGTAACTCATGGAGTTGAAAAGGAGGAGCCAGTGGATGTGGTTTATTTGGACTTTCAGAAGGCTTTAGCTGAAAGTTAAAGCGTATGGGATTGGGGGGTACTGTATTGAGATGGATAGAAAACTAGTTGGCAGACAGGAAACAAAGAGTAGGAATAAATGGGTATTTTTCTGAATGGCAGACACTGACTAGTGGAGGATCAGTACTAGGACCTCAGCTATTCAAAACATATATTAATGATTTAGATGGAGGAAACTAAATGTAATATCTCCAAATTTGCAGATGACACAAAGCTGGCTGGCAGGGTGAGCTGTGAAGATGATGCAGAGATGTTTCAGTATGATTTGGACAAATTCACTGGGCAAATGTGCAGCAGATGCAGTATATTGTGAATAAATGTGAGGTTATCCACTTTGATAGCAAAAAGAGGAAAGCAGACTATTATCTGAATGGCCATAGATTGAGAGAGGGGAATGTGCAAAGAGGCCTGTGTGTCCTTGTACACGAGTTGCTGAAGGTGAGCATGCAGGTGTGGGACGTGGTAAGGAGGGCAAGTGGTATGTTGGACTTCATAGTGAGAGGATTCAAGTACAGGAGCAGGGATGCTGTGCTGCAATTATACAGGGCCTTGGTGAGGCCACACCTGGAATATTGTGTGTAGTCTTGGTCTCCTCACCTGAGGAAGGATGTTTTTGCTCGAGAGAGAGTGCAGAGAAGGTTTACCACTCTGATTCCTGGGATAGCAGTACTGGCATATGAGACGAGATTGAGTCGATCAGGATAATATTTGCTGGGGTTTAGAAGAATGAGGGGGAGATCTCATAGAAACCTACCAGATTGTAACAGGACTAGACAGAGTAGATGCAAGAAGGATGTCCCTGATGGTGGGGGTGTCCAGAATCAGGGATCACAGTCTAAGGATACAGGGTGGACCATTTAGGACAGAGTTGAGGAGAAATTTCTTCACCCAGAGGTCAGCCTGTGGAATTCGCTGCCACAGAAAGCAGTTGAGACCAAGCATTGTATGTTTTCAAGAAGGAGTTAGATAAAGCTCTCGGGTCAAAGGGGATCAAAGGATAGGGGGGAAGACGGGAAGTTGGATGATCAGCCATGATCCTAATGAATGGCAGAGCAGGCTCGAAGGGCCGAATGGCCTACTCCTGCTCCTATTTTCTTGCTTCTATGTTCAAGCAGATCTAGCTCTGGGACATGTATGTGTCTATGTTAAAGACACATTTCAAGAGATCTGGAAGAAGTGTTTTAAAAATTCAGCAGGTGGGGTGTGAGTTCCCCTGTCACCCTGTGCAGTGATCATTGTAACTCACCTGCCTGCTGTGAGGGACTAGGGTTAGGAACAGCTCTCGTTTTCCTGCTCCATCCCCTCGATTCCCAATTTCAACGCTGCGGTTTTGGTGGGGGTTGAGGTGTCCACTGCTCTCTGAAGGCGATTCATTCATCAGTGAAAATATGGGTTCCATGAAGTATGTGGGATCCTAAATTTAATCCTGCACTCTAGCAACCATAAGATCCTTGGAATGATCCTCCGCATTCCATAAACACACCTTGCCTTCAGCAGGCTTCCAGCCTCTGTAACAGCCAAACACTGCCTCTCTTCACCAACAACGCCTGTGTCGCTGCCTGGCTAGATGCAATTGAGGCCTTGCAGTTAAAATCTATTGGAAAAAGTGCTCAATATACCTAGTATCTATTTAAATAGCACCTTCTCTGCTTCCTGCATCTCAGTATATCCTCCCCTAATTCTTTATTTTATGTGATCATTATGTACTCACGGAGGTAGAGCACAATCCAGCTCCTGCACAGTCAACTCCCCCGACACTTTACTGGGGAAGTGTGGTGCGCAGGTGCTGCATCGAACCATACAAACTGGGAAAGTCACAAGTTTGACTGCCGGTCAGTGCTGATTTTCCCTCGGCAACAACAAGATCACTACAATTGACCTCAATGCTCCTGGACTAACTGTGTGATTGTGACAGGTTAATAAATGAACCTATCAGTACTGGACATTTAAATTAAAAAGTGTAATTCGCTGTAATTCCAGCCAAATGTTGCCATCACAGCTGCGGAACATGGTCAGGGAATGTTTTGGTGGGATCTTATGCGGTGAATAATTTGAAACTACTTCTCCTTTTCACATGCAACGCTGGTGGTTGAAGCCGTTAAGTAGCTCAGTCCATTTGTGAATGTTTCTCAGCTGCAGAGAGAGGTCACTTATGCATCATATTAATTTCATCACTAAGTTGCTTTAGGCAACTACCAAACATTTATTTATTTGGGAATGGTAAGGTCCCTAAGTTTACTCACAAGTAGCAAACCTTTGCCAAGTGCATTGTATCATATTGTACCGATTAGGGTCTTGCCAAGTCATTTACCTCCTCCAGTTCAGAGTGGCGTGGGAGGGAAGGCCAGATGCTATGCACTAAGTTCATTTGACAGCAACTCTCATTAATGAATTTTGTGACAACAACTGGCATTTCTATAGCAATTAAATATAATAAAATGCCAAAGGTGCTTGATGGAAGTGTTGCAAAGAAAAATTTGACACCAAACCACCTAAGACAATCTTCGGGACAGATGACCAATTGGCCAAAGAGGTAAGTTTTTAAGACAATCTTAAAGAAATGTGAAGACATGGAATGGCAGAGAGGTTTAAGGAAGGCTTTTCATAGCTTAGGGCCTACGCAACTGAAGACACAGCTGCCAATGGTGGAGTGATTACAATCAGGGATGCTCAAGAGTAGCGCAGATACCTTGCATATGAAGAATTGAGACGTTAAATCTGAACACTGACCTATTTCTGCCACATTGAATTGTTAGGTTCAGAGGAGCATCCCTTACCTCATCCTGCTGCCCTCAGAATTTTACACTGTGGGCTTGTGCCCATTGAGGAATCCAAATTAATTTCATGTTGGAGTCTTGCAACCATCAGACTTCATCCAATAGTTAAGGTTGGGCACATATCCTATGTTCTGAAGGCAAAGAGTCAGTGTACTAATTGACCACATTACCCAATCACCCTTTTTGGATGTCTACTAAGGACATTGTGTGAAAAATTTATCAACCAATGCCCACTCTGTTTCCACTGGAAAATGAGGTGTCCAGTATTTGAAATTCTTCTTAGAGCACTTCGCCTTGCTGCACAGCTTTAATCAGCCACCAATGGCCACTCATTGGACCCATCTAGAGTTCGCCCCTAACCTATATTTTTATATAGCCTATTTCTGGCTTGAGTCCACTACAGGACCCTGAAACTTTCCACTCCTGAGATTGGCAAGTTGTCCTTCAGCACTCATTGAGAATCACAGAATCGTGGTATGATTATAGGATGGATAGAGGCCATTTGGCCAATTGGCCGGAACTCTATCACCTCGCCCGCCATGGAATTGGTGTGGGCGAGGGTCCAACAGCTGAAGTCTCTGTTGACCTTGGGCAGGAATTTCCAGGCCGTAAAACCTCGCTCATTGTGTCTGCACCGGCAAAATACAGCACTTTTCTGACCCAATGCAAATGAGGCCTAAAGTTGAAAGAAGTTTTGGGCCTTTCACGCTACCAGTATTGGGCAGGCTGTGCGATTGTCCTGCCCACAAACCAACAGAGGAAGGGAGTTATTCAAAACTTTCCCCTTTAGGTCATGCCCCTGACTGGTGGGGTGAGAAATGCCAGCTCTGTTTGGGGAGTTGGGTTAGGGGGAGCCCCTGAGACCTCTATAGTGGGCTGGGGGAGGGGTGGTCTTAATTGGCCTGATCGGGGCAGCCTTTAAACATGGTGCCCCGATTTCTGTGCAGCTGGACTTTGCCGATGTCTTGAGACTCTGCCCCCCATGTGAGCTGTTTATTTGTGGTCGAGTGTGATAAGAATTGGAGGGAAAACTGATCTGCTTCTCCAGAGAGAACCACGCCGTCTTGCTCGTCTGAACCAACACCCTGCCATTTTTTGATAAGATTTCTCCCAATGTTATGATGCGAACTTCTCAAATAAACCGAGTGTTATTTGCGTATAAGAACCAAACATGGCCGTACGAGCTTCTGACACACACACAAGTCCATTACCAGGTCTTTGAACCTAGTTATTAAATGTTGGGTATTCTATTTGTTATAGAGTAAAAGATTCACTATGGTGTCTTTTTTGGTTGTGTAACCTATGGCTCAGACCTCTGCAAAGCTGCTGCTCACCTGAAATTGGGCCTTTGGTCTTCTTCCAATAACTCAGGTGAGCTTTCTAAACCTGGGGTGTCAGCTTGCCTATTGTCAATATTCCCATTTCAGGTCACCTGAGTCACCAGCAACAGTCTTCAATTAAATTCCGGGAGTCTATGGCATGAGACATGGGGGAGCGATCCTGCATTTCCTGGTTTGACAATAACAATTTACACAAACACATCAAGGTCCACTTTCCAGCCCACAGAGTTTACACAAAGTTTAATATATACCTACATTTCCATGTACTCTCTCTCTCAACCATACACACACACACACACACACACACACATATATATAGAGAGAGAAGCCAAACTGTTACTCAGTTCCTCAAAAGGGAAAAAATAAAAAGTTACAATTTAGGTGCTAAGCTATTCCCTTTTATGTAACTTTTGTGTCAGCAGTCTTTCATTTCTTTTTGAATTGCTCACCTCTGTGGAAACTGTGCTGGGCCGCACTAAATCATTCAGATGTTCCAGACTTGCTCAGGTTCAAATGGCTTCAGTTCTTTAAATAGTCCATAATTCCAAGAGGGCTTTAACAACTCCCACACTTCAGCTGCAATGTAGCAGGCAACATAATCATCACAAGAGTTAAGTAAGAACTGTCTCAAGCAAGAGAAAGCCAAACCACCTTTCCCAACCTTCAATGCCGTCACCATGACCGAGTTTCCACCATCAGTACTTTGGGAGGACACCAATACCCTGAGTTCAACTAAACCAGCCACATTAACATCATAGAAACATGGAAGCATAGAAACTAGAAGCAAGAGTTGGCCATTCGGCCCTTTGAGCCTACTCCGCCATTCACCTTGATCATGGCTGATCATCGAATTCAATATCCTGATCCCCCCTTCCTCCCATATCCCTTGATACTTTTAGCCCCAAGAGCTATATCTAATTTCTTCTTGAAATCAGACAACGTTTTGGCTTCAACTACATTTTGTGGCAGTGAATTCCGCACATTCACCACCCTGTGGGTGAAGAAATTTCTCCTCACCTCAGTTCTAAAAGGTTTACCTCTTATCCTCAAAGCATGACCCCGAGTTCTAGACTACCCCATCCCCATCGGGAAATTCCTTTCTGAATCTACCTTGTCTAACCCTGTTAGAATTTTATAAGTCATGGTTACAAAAACAGGGCAGGGACTGGATACCGTGCAGTGACTGGTTCAGCTCCTGACCCTTCATGGCCTCTTGTGTTATCTGCAAGGTTCCAGGCAGGAGTGTAATGGAATATACACCACTTGCCTGGATGGGTGCAAACACAATAGCTTGACACTATCTAGGAAAGAGACATTTGTTTGATCAACGCCCTGGGTTGAACTCAGTACCCCACCCCCACCCCCCTCTATCATCAGCACACAGTGGCTACACTATTTGTGATCTATTGGATGAAACGCAGCAGCTGACCAAGGTTATTTTGACAGTGCTTCAATCCCTGCAGCCACTACTAGAAAGACAAAAGCAACAATAATGGGCAATCATCATTATTTCCAAGTCGCACCATCTTGGTTTGGGTATTTAATCAGTATTCCATTATTGTTACTAGCTACCATTGCTTCCTCACTGTCAGTAACTCTTGATTGAAGTAGATGAGGCTGGAGTCTGAGCGGGGCGAGACTTGAACTTGTCCACCTTTTTCAAGGTTCTTATGATCTCTAATGAGCTTTAAGGTTCCAACTTGCCATCCTTTATCCCCATGCTACAGTTCTATCACCAATCAGAAAAAGAGGCAAACCTTTTTCTAAATCTCTTACAATGCTGAGCCTGCTACATCGGCCCCTGGCATAAGAGCACCATTCAGAAATAAATCTTAAATATGTTTTTTCTTATCTTTAATTTGGTTATTTGTTGTTGGTACAGTTTGTGGTTATGGAGACTTTGGGATCGAACTGAGTTGGTAAACTAACAACTAACGGAACAAACTTCATGCCGCCAGCCTGGGCTGGATTCAAAACCTGTGATCTGAGGTGGGACACCAGCAATGCTAGCTCATTGTACTTCCTCTCCAAAAATTGCACTAATTTTACTTCAGTTTGTGTTTAGTTCTCCTCAGCACACACTGAGACACATTGTTCTGCGCCTGCACCTGGGGGCATTGGATTCACAGGAATGCCATCCACCCTAGTCAAATTTCCTTGATTTGTTGTGCTGAGGATTGGCTGGAGGGCACTGGGACCTGAGCAGGAACAGAGGCAGGAAATGTGGCTCATCAGAGCCCAGCAAATGGGCATTATAGGCAGTTTCTCCTCACACCACGATATAGGGCATAGTGTGAGCTGCTAAGAATGGCCCAAGTGTGGCTTGGTGGGACATAATTGCCAATGTTTTGGCAAATCTATGGAAATCATTGCCACAGAAGGCTGTGGAGCCAGGTCATTGAGTGTATTTAAGATAGAGATAGATAGATTCTTGACTGGTAAAGGGATCAAGGATTATGGGGGAAATAGTGGGAGAATGGGGTTGAGAAACTTATCAACCATGATTGAACGGCAGAGCAGACTCAATGGGCCGAATGGACTAATTCTGCTCCTAGGACCTTAGATCTTATCTTCCCTTTCCTTAGAAGAAGATCATAAACAAAATAAGAAACAGGCTGGATTGCCATGTGAATACAGTGAATACAGTTCACATGCCATTGTACGTACATCCCAAAGGAATATGTGATTATTGTTAGGCATCTGCTGTCAATTTGTGATCAGTGCACGATGGTGACATGAGAGCACCTAATGTTCCCAGCGGCTGAGAGTAGGTGGAGTTGTGGTACCGGCCATCCCGAGGGAATGGGAGGAGGAATTGAGATATATATGCAGTGAAACCCGGTGGTTTCTGTAACAAGGAGGGCAGAATGTGCAAGCGGTGCTGCAGGGGCTAACTTGTACGGGTGATTACTCGCCCTGGTTTGGTGGCCCTAGTGGTGATGAAACTGTCAACGCTCATCAATATGACAACTGTGAAACTGACAGCAGCGTCTGGTGCCTGCATGTGCACCGATAAACGTGGAAATCCAGAAGTTGCTATCAGTGCCTCCTTGTTCTTCCACAGGGTGTGTTGTTGAAGTCCCTACAGAAGGAAATATTTTCAAATCATCTGAATTAACATGTATTTCCACAATTCCACTATTAGGCTCACTGTAAAAAGTTTTGAAAAAACTCTGGCTTGTTAATTAAGGTGTAACTGCTAATTTCATAATTATTACTGAACAACTTCACTAGCCCTGAAATGTTATGGCCATGGAATATCAAATTACTCTATTCTCTATCCATAGATTTTTAAAATAATAAAATAAAGTTCATTTACGGCATTTTATCTTCTACTTTAATCCGTTATGTTTATCCCAATCTTTATTTGGATCACTGTAAAATGATTAAAAAGTAAAGGCTAGACAGTGGTTTTTATTTCCTGGTTTGCTATCTGTGAGAATTCTTCAATGGAATTGACAGTTTAGTCTACAGACATACCTGCCAGGGAGGCGATGGCCAATGATATTATCGCAAACTGTTAATCCAGAAACTCGACGAATGTTCTGGGGAGCCGGGTTTGAATCCCACCACAGCAGCTGATGGAATTTGAATTCAATAAAAAATATCTGGAATTAAGAATCTACCGATAACCATGAAACCATTGTCGATTGTCGGAAGAACCCATCTGGTTCACTAATGTCCTTTAGGGGAGGAAATCTGCCATCCTTACCTGGTCTGGCCTACATGTGACTCCAGAGCCACAGCAATGTGGTTGACTCTCAACTGCCTCGGCAACTAGGGGTGGGCAATAAATGCTGGCCCAGCCAGTGATGACCATTTGCCACGAATGAATAAAAAAATAATTGTTTCTGGATCTGGAGATTCCCTTGAGTTGAACGTAATTGTCGGAATTTTACTGCCCCGCCTGCCACGGGAATCCGAGCGAGTGAGGGCGGACAATGGGAAGGTCCGTTGACCTGGGGTGGGATTTAGCGGTTTCGGGACGAGTGAGGCCATAAAATCCCGCCCATTGTTGGGAAAACTGACATTCACGCCACAGAGATCATTAGATTTTTATGGATAGTTTTCTTCAAGTGCAACCGGCCACAAAATTTAGGCTAATTAAATGTACTGGTCTCTTTCAACATAACCGTGTTTACAGTCACATCTGGAAGAAGACCGTGTTATCCAGTGCTTACATGAGCCTTTACAATGTTCTTTTTCTGATTTGCAGACCCAAAATATGTGAAGAGACGTTTTGCCAGAGGCTCCTTTAACTGGTTCAGCAAGGTTACAACCCAAAACCCTTCCACTTCTTGTGGTCATTTAACTGATAATTGCTTTGAAATGTTGTTACTTTTTTATTGGGCTGCATCTGTTTCATTTACAGGGTGTTAGGCTGCAGCTAAATTCCGTTGAAGCGAGCCAACAGATGTGTGGAGCAATAAGCAATTAAGTGGGTGAGGTGGACAAGGCATTTTATTCACAATAAAATCAAGGTGTTCAACAATTAAAGTGTCTCCATAGCAATCTGACATTTCATTTCTCTCATGCTCCTTCTATCCCCCTGTAAAGATGCCGCTTGTTCTATTTTGGATCAGACTGTGCAACAATTTCTAAGATTTGATTTGATTTGATTTGATTTGATTTATTATTGTCACATGTATTAACATACTGTGAAAAGTATTGTTTCTTGCACCCTATACAGACAAAGCATACCGTTCATAGAGAAGGAAAGGAGAGAGTGCAGAATGCAGTGTTACAGTCATAGCTAGGGTGTAGAGAAAGACCAACTTATTGCGAAGTAGATCCATTCAAAAGTCTGACAGCAGCAGGGAAGAAGCTGTTCTTGAATCTATTGGCACGTGACCACAGACTTTTGTATCTTTTTCCCGACGGAAGAAGGTGGAAGAGAGTATGTCCACAGTGCATGGGGTCCTTGATTATGCTGGCTGCTATTCCGAGGTAACGGGAAGTGTAGACGGGAGTCAATGGATGGGAGGCTGGTATGCATGATGGACTGGGCTTCGTTCACGACCCTTTGTAGTTTCTTGCAGTCTTGGGCAGAGCAGGAGCTGTACCAAGCTGTGATATGACCTGATGCAAGCCAGATGCCAAAGGAACAATATATTCCACACTCCCATCTTTCCTTTGGGAAGCCACATTCACAGTGTTGAAGGCTGCGCACTCTTGTTATGGATCACCTTATCCTACAAAAGTGAGGAAAGAATGTCAGTGATTGATGTGGTGATTTGGGTGATGTGCCTTCCACAGGTGAATAGCTGGAGGAGTGGGAGCTGGTTGTGAGACGGGCCTCATTGGGAGGTACATTAGGTTGAGGTGGAATATCTGGATATTAGGGCTGACTCCCGGGGATTGCTAATGTGTGAACGATGGGGGTGGGGTGCACTGAACAGGGTGAGAGGTTGGTGCTGCTGTGAGTGGGAGATGTCCTTTAAAGGTGCATTCACTACCTTGATCACCATTGATATCAGAGACTGTGTTGCAGCACTGTTACCCCACCCTCAGGGCCTGAATCTGGGCACTGGCCTCCCTGGCCACCTACTCCCCTTTCCTTCAGAAGGTAATCTTCTCAGGCCTCCTTCTCCTCTGCCCCGCCCCCAGAAACAGGCCCTGTGATTTCAGGTTCCCCCCTGACGTGTTTTCCAGCAGCAGAGGTGGATCAGCATTAGTTGCCGGTGGGATCTTCCGGTCCCCCTGAGGCCTATGGTGTTTTGTATGGATCGTCTGCTCCACTGCCAGGGAACCCGCTGTGCTGGAGGAGGAGGGTTCACCTTTGGCGGGACTGGAAGATCCTGCCAATGGGAAGGGCTGGAAATCCCACCCATGGTCTCCCTCCTCTTGATGTGGAGATGCCGGTGTTGGACTGGGGTAAACACAGTAAGAGTTTTAACAACACCAGGTTAAAGTCCAACAGGTTTATTTGGTAGCAAATGCCATTAGCTTTCGGAGCGCTGCTCCTTCGTCAGATGGAGTGGAAAACTCCATCTGATGAAGGAGCAGCGCTCCGAAAGCTAATGGCATTTGATACCAAATAAACCTGTTGGACTTTAACCTGGTGTTGTTAAAACTCTTACTGTGCTCCCTCCTCTTGTCAGCCTCCACCATTAAAACCTCCAATGCAACATCCATGAACCTAGTAGCCCTCTCCCTTACCTGCTGCTCCATTGTAAACCGTTTTCAGTCAATGTCAGCTTAGGCAGCTTCCTCCCAATGAGTGCGGCTCCCCTTTAAGAGGAACGGACTTCCTTTCAGAGGAGCAAGCTGACTGCCCCATGTGATGGTACCAGTATACACTGTCCAGACCCATGCTGGGTTGCTCAGGTATCCAGAATTGCAGGCCCATGCTTGGACCAAAACTCCAACCGGATCAATGAGGAGGCAGTGCGAAGGCAGCCTGCCGCCTGCCTCAATGGGAATGGGCATGACTCACACTCAAAAACGGGTGCAGATAATTTTTTTTAGCAGTTGACGTTTTATCCTGGCTTGCTGCAGATTCATGCCGTGTTGAGCCGATCTCTACTTCAAGGAGTACAGCATTCTGAAAAAGCTAACCTCAGTCACCCCCGGCCGAGCTCTTTCCTGTGATCAGAGGAACATTTCTGAAATATTAGATTACAGCGCGATACATACTATTTCAGCTGTTTCTTTCATGATTTGCCACATGGGAAGTAGAAAATGATTTGTATTTTCACCAGTTTGTATTCAAACACAATCACCCATTTAGTTAGACATTCAATTACTTGAATGAACAACGACTCCAAAAAGAAAAGCTGAAGTGTTCATCTTGGCCTTCAGAAAATCCTCTTTGAAATGTCACCATTGAACGTGACATATTCCAGGGCACATTGATTTTTCTTGAGATACAAAGTGCAAACATTTTACTTGCACAATAAGATGAGACAATCAGGAGTATTAAGTGGTGCAGTAAGTTAATACACTGACCTTTCGATCCTATAAATGCTCTTCAAATCCAGTCCACTCCGGTGGGGTGAAAGATGTCTCCATGAGTATATGCTGTAAGCATACTATGTGCAATGACTTTGGCTCAAAATAGTTAGAATGGGCCTAACTGCACCCCTCCTGCCCCCCCATTTAGCACCGATAGTCAATTTCACAGAGGTCATATGATTTTTTTTCACAAGGAATGAAAATGTATTGAACTTGCTTGTAAAGTATGCGGTGTTCACTTAAAATTGGAGCAGTGCAGAGTGAACTTTACTCTTTATTAAACTGGAGCCTATCCTAACAGGGATGCTTGGCTGCCCATCCTTTCACCCCGCCACTCCCCTCCCCCACCCCGCCACTCCCCCCCCAACCCCACCCACCAACACTACCTCTTCCCCTCTCCCCCCCCCCCCCCCCCCCCCACCTCCCCCAGTATTAACACCTATTGTGATGATAAACAGAGAGAAAGAAAATCATTGCAACCATTTTTTTTAAAGAAAATATCACTTTTATTTCTGGATCCACTCCATAACCTGGATGTCCCCATCAATGTTATTCAAACACTAAGCACTAAACTCACTTTACGCCCTGAATTTTAACAATCGATCGTTTGTGTTGGGAACTTGACTTGCAGAGAATCATGGTATAAGCTCAGGTACAACCGACCCTTGCGTGAATGCATCAGCATTTTAAATCGATCATCTAAGAATTGAATTAAAGATGTTAAATAAATATCCCCACTTAGCAGTGGGGCGGCACGGTGGCACAGTGGTGAGCCCTGCTGCCTCACAGCACCAGGGGCCCGGGTTCAATTCCAGCTTCGGGTCACTGTCTGTGTGGAGTTTGCACATTCTCCCCGTGTCTGCGTGGGTTTCCTCCGGGTGCTCCGGTTTCCTCCTACAGTCCAAACATCTGTGGGTTAGGTTGATTGGCCATGCAAAATTGGCCCTAGTGTCAGGGGGATTAGCAGGATAAATATGTGGGTTTATGGGAATAGGGCCTGGGTGGGATTGGGGTCAGTGCAGACTCGATGGGCTGAATGGCCTCCTTCTGCACTGTAGGGATTCTATGATTCTAAGCAAACAAAACATGTTCTGTGTTTATACGTCAGATGAAATATCACTGAACCACAAGAGTTTATTGCACTTAGGAACTGAGTGAACTGGTAATCCCAATAGCCTATGTCTGGGAGAACTAGTTACAACTTCAACGTCCATCACTCTCAGATTCTTATTGGGCTGGTTCAGTGATATTCCATCTCACGTATAAACACAGAAGAAGCTTTGTTTGCTTGGAGGGGATATTTATTTAACATTTTTAATTCAATTCTTAGATGATCGGTTTAAAGTGCTGATGGATTCACACAAGGATAGGTTGTACCTGAGCTTATACCTGTGGCTCTCCACAAGTCAAGTTCCCAATTTTGCTTACGTTAACAAGGAAACGTCACGAATGGAGGCCTGGTGCTTCTTCTTTCTTCTTCTTGATTGAAACATATAAGATCCTGCATTAACAGCGTAAATGTGGAGAAGATGTTTCCTCTTTTGAAAGGATCAAGAACTAGGGGGGGGGTCACTGTTTCAAAATAAGTGCTGCCGCTTTAAAACAGAGATGAGGCAAAATCCAGAGACTTTGGATCTCTCTTCCTGGAAAGATGCTCGAAGAACAGGACAGGATTTACTGCCCTTCCTGCCGTCGCAATATTCCATTCTGCCAAAGGTGACCCCACCCCGCAGCGACTGGACAGGTGAGTCACACTAAGTACCGTAGACATTAGCCAATATCAAGCCCTTCTAACGCTAGGACACACTTGGGGGGAGGGAGCGGTGGGGGCGGGGCGGGGGGGGGGGGGGGGAGCGGAGGGGGAGGGGGGAGCGGGGACTGGAAAATCCCACCCAAATTCTTTGAATATCTTTAAGGCAGAGGTGGATAGTTTATTTTTTAGCACGGGAGTAATAGGTTATCAGGAGGAAACCTTGTGCAGATTTGAGATTAACCTCAAATCAGCTACAATCTTATTAAAAGGTGGAGCAGGCTTGAAGGGCCGAATGGCCTATTCCTGCTCCTTGTCCGTATGGTCTTTCCACTCAGCAAGAGGCCCCATCAACATTGGGAAGATGACAGTGGAGTCTCCTAATAATCCTCATGATTAGTGATTGCTGGATACGTACCATCCACTGTTGGGTGGATAACCATCTCCACTGCCCATCCGTCTCCCACAAGATCAACAGGAACACATTGGGTCAACATTTACTTTTTCCCTCCCAGTCCCATCTCTAAGCCCACCTCCCAAGGTCTCATCAAATTCCATCAAATTCCATCCAATGTCTCATTTTTTAATATATTGCAGAAAGTCTAGGAACTGGAAATTAAGGCCAACAATGCCAACCAATCCTTTTCAAAGCTTACCATCTTGAGCTTTTCTATTTCCAAAATTAAATCTATCTTTTCCCTGTTTCTACTTTGCGATTCCGTGGCCTCCTGGGCAATGTTCTACAGCACAATTAACCTTTACATGAGAAAGCTCTATCTAATTTCCAATGTATCACCTAACTTCCAAAGTTTTTTTTCATTCGTGGGACATGGGCATCACTGGCTGGCCAACATTTATTACCCATCCTTAGTTACCCTTGAACTGAGTGGCTTGCTAGGCCATTTCAGCGGGCACTTGAGAGTCAACCACATTGCTGTGGCTCTGGAGTCACATGTAGGCCAGACCAGGTAAAGATGGCAGATTTCCTTCCCTAAAGGACATTAGTGAACCAGATGGGTTTTTCCAACAATCGGCAATGATTTCATGGTCATGAGTAGATTCTTAAGTCCAGATAGTTTTTTTATTGAATTCAAATTCCACCGTCTGCCGTGGTGGGATTCGAACCCGGGTCCCCGGAACAATATCTGGTATTTGAACATCCTCTGGTATTTGAACATTTTACTATGAGGAATGATTTCCCCATCTTAACATTGCCAATTTCCTTTTTTTTAACCTTGAAACCTCTAATTAATCACACCACAATCTCCTTTTCCCCCCAAACAAAATAGCAAACAACCATCCACACAATTGTAGAAATGTTTATAACAGCAGGGGTAAAGTTTATTCTGACCCTTGCATCCGAATCTGTTTCCACCAAGCTCTCTCTGGGACATCTTCAATGTTCCTTCGACATACCACTTCTACTCAAGAGGTTAGGTGGAAGGTCTGCTCTCAGGACTTACTTGACTGCTAAAATATCTTTACGAAAGGAGGCCCACTAGACTTTCTCTCTTCTTTCTTCCTCCACACCGAGTTGGCACTGAGGAGATCGGGTAGTCTCTGGCTAATGAACCACAGGCAGGAGTCTGGGTCGATTCCCGAGTTGAGTACAGTGGAGCTCCATTAGGTTCGATTTGTCCTTGTTCAATCGTAAGCTCCAGTGCGTTGGTCTGAGATTGTCAGCCGGCTGGATTTGAACTATAAACAGGATGCAAGCTGCTCATTCTTTATCTAACCTGGGACTCCCTCATTTCCCTTCCCATTCCCGGTGGCTGGAAACAGCCAGAACTCCACAGAGACAGCATCTGGCCACTGGGCTGCCATTGCCTGACGCTGCGGAGAGTTTCTCTGCATAACATCTGAATGTTAGCTCCCAGGAGGAAATCATTGCTGCAGAATTCCTGCCATTTAATTTTGTACATTCAAAACAGAACACAAGAGTTGATTGCACTTAGGAGAAAGTACTGCCTAACCCTCTCACTTATTGAGTGAACTGTCAATCCCAATAGCCTATGTCTGGGAGAATTAGTTACCACTTCAACAACCATCACTCTCAGATTGAAAAACCCCATTCTTACTGGGGTACAGCTGGTTCAGTGATGTTTAATCTTCCCTATTGATGGGATGAAAGTCTTCATTACCCATTGGTTGTGCAGCCTCAGCCAATTGGTAGGAGCAAAGTGAAAAGCCATCCCTAATTCAGCAATAGCTGGCAATTTTAGTCAGCAAGGTGACGCAGTGGCCAGTGTTGGATAGTGACCTGGATTTTGCAGGCAGTGGCAAATCAAAGGCTCTAGTCACTTATTATACTTACAGCTCACCCACAGACCTTCTATGCATTTGTGCACTGGAACTTGAGATTAGAAATCCATTGCAGCACATAGAAACTCAGAACAGAGTAGGCCATTCAGCCCTTCGAGCCTGCTCCGCCATTCATTTTTGTCATGGCTGATCATCAAATTCAACATCTTAATCCCACCTTCCCCTCATATCCCTTGATCCCATTAGCCCCAAGAGCTATATCTAATTTTGTCTTGAAATCACACAACATTTTAGAATCATAGAATTCCTACAGTTCAGAGGAGGCCATTTGGCCCATCAAGCCTACACCGACAACAATCCTGCCCAGGTCCTAACTACACATATTTACCCTGCTCGTCCCCCTGACACTAAGGGGCAATTTACCATGGCCAATCCACCTAATCTGCACATCTTCGGACTGTGGGAGGAAACTGGAGCACCCGGAAGAAACAGAACATGCAAATCCCACATAGACAGTGACCTGAGGCTGGAATTGAACCCGGGTCCCTGGCACTGTGAGGCAGCAGTGCTAACCACTGTGCCACCGTGCCACCCTTTTGGCCTCAACTACATTCTGATGTGGTGAATTCCACAGATTTACCACTCCCTGGGTGAAGATATTTCTCCTCACCCTCAATCCTAAATTACCCCTTATCCTCAACACCATAGCACAGGACTCTCTACAGGGATCTGGCACCTGTGAGAACAGGACATGCAACTGTCCTTAGCCAAACAGACTGAAGAATTATTAACGAGGCGCGCAGAGTCTGGACCAGAAAGTGCAAGTTACAATGATTAATTCAAAGCCAAAACATGTACAGAGAATGAGGGAAAGAATGATGAGATGAAGAGATATGAAAGAGAGGGAAAGAAAATGTAAAAAAATATATTTTTCTTCAATCTTCAAAAATGAGTAAAATCTGAAGGAATGAGACTTCACTGTTCTAAAAGCTGATTGTGGATGCCAGAGGGGTTGTTTGTCAGTAATTAAGCTGTATCACATCATTAAAAATTGACTTACACTGAAATGTACAAGCCTTAATTTATTCTAGTGTGTTTACTGGGTATCTATCATGCAGGTACTACAGATTCATATACCCCTGTGTGTTTCATTGCTGACTCTTGGTGAGATGCCCATATAGTGAAGCTTTTGGAGGAGCATGGCAAATCAGAGAGCTACTTTTGGATTTCAGTGGACATTTCTGTCCAATTTACATTTTAATAATGATTGAACGCTGATAAGCAATTTAGAGATTTTGTTTAGATTGAGACAATTCACTCATTCTAACCCCAATACCAGGCTTTGATCCCCAAATCAGGCAGTCAATGAGGTTATATCTTTCGATAGAGCCAGGGATTCCCTCAGCCCACTTTGGGGTAGAGAGACAGCCACTGGGCCAATGCAGGGCATGTGCAATGTGGGAGATGGCACAGCAGCAATGCCCAGGCCACCAGCCCCCCATCAGGCCGAACACAGGATCTGACCCAAACAGATGGTAAAGTGTGGACCAGTTTCTGAAAGACTGGTAATTTAATATAGTGGTGCTTCAGGCTACTCATCGTTTGTCCAACGTGATCTCAGAAACAGGCTAAGGAACTGTCACAAATAAAAACAGAAAATGCTGGATAATCGCAGCCGGTCTGGCAGCATCTGTGGAGAGAGAAACAGAGTCAACGTTTTGAATCCGTATGACCATTCTGTTAACGGTGCCCTTGGGGACAGAAGAGTGTTAAAAGAGGCAAAGGTAGAGTAGCAGAAAGTGCTAATAGGAGAACAAAAATCAGTGCTCAGTGGGAGTAAAACTGAATAACAAGGGGCAGTGGTCATGCGGGGGAAGGGCGGGGCTGGGTTGGGACAGGCCAGAGGAACAGAATAACAGAAAACAAAGAACAAAGAACAATACAGCACAGGAACAGGCCTTTCGGCCCTCCAAGCCTGTGCCGTTCCCTGGTCCAAACTAGACCATTCTTTTGTATCCCTCCATTCCCACTCCGTTCATATGGCTATCTAGATAAGTCTTAAACGTTCCCAGTGTGTCCGCCTCCACCACCTTGCCCGGCAGTGCATTCCAGGCCCCCACCACCCTCTGTGTAAAATACGTCCTTCTGATATCCGTGTTAAACCTCCCCCCCTCGCCTTGAACCTATGACCCCTCGTGAACGTCACCACCGACCTGGGAAAAAGCTTCCCACCGTTCACCCTATCTATGCCTTTCATAATTTTATACACCTCTATTAGGTCACCCCTCATCCTCCGTCTTTCCAGTGAGAACAACCCCAGTTTACCCAATCTCTCCTCACAACTAAGCCCTTCCATACCAGGCAGCATCCTGGTAAACCTCCTCTGCACTCTCTCCAAAGCCTCCAAAAGGGGGGAGTCAAGATGCAGAGGAAAGTTCGCAGTCTAATGTTGTTTAACTCAATGTTGAGTCCAGAAGACTGTAACATCCCTAATCAGAAGATGAGACGTGGCTCTTCCAGCTTGCGTTGGGCTTCATTGGAGCATTGCAGCAGGTCGAAGGTGGACATGTGGGCATGAGGGCAAGGTGCTGAGTTAAAATGGCAAGCGACTGGAAGGCTGCTGTTCCACTTTCTGCGATTGCATGGAAAGGCGCTGTGGGAAGGGGGTGAAGGGTTGGGGGCAATGGAGGAGTGGACCAGGGTCTCATGGAGGGAGTGGCCCCTGCAGAATGCTGACGGGGTGTGTGTGTTTGGGGGGGGGGGGGGGGTGGGGGGTGATTGCGGGGGGGGGGGGTGAGGGGCGGTTGTTGTGAGGAGAAGATATGTTTAGTGGTGGCATCATGCTGGAGTTGGCGGAAGAGGAGGAGGATGATCCTTTGAATGTGGAAGCTGGTGGGGTGAAAAATGAAGGGTCCTGTCATGTTCGGGGAGGGAAGGGGAGGGGCGAGAGCAGAGGTGCATGAGATGCTGTCAGACCCCACTCGCCTCCACATTCAAAGGACCATCCTCTGCCATTTTATTTCAGATTTGCAGCATCAGCAATATTTTGCTTTTATGAAAGAACTATCACAACAGTTTAGACCAATGTTTTAATTTAGGCAAGTAAAATCATGAGGCACGCTGCTCCTTTCACATTGAAGACCATGCCATACAAGTTTAAATCCAACTTTTATAAATACTTGTTCCTACCATTCAGTAAAGCGGCAAACTCAGTTTATCTGTATTAAGCATATGTCTGATGCCTTTCTTAAGCAGCAGAGCAATGAATCATAGAATCTCTACAGTGCAGAAAGAGACCATTTGGCCCATCAAGTCTGCACTGACCACAATCTCACCCATGCCCTATTCCCATAACCCCACACATTTACCCTGCTAATCCCCTGACATTAGGGTCAATTTTGAATGGCCAACCGACCTAACCCGTACATCTTTGGACTGTGGGAGGAAACTGGAGCACCCCGAGGAAACCCGGGCAGAGACGGGGAGAACTCCACACAGACAGTGACCCGAGGCCGGAATTGAACCCAGGTCCCTGGCGCTGTGAAGCAGCAGTGCTAACCACTGCGTCACTGTGCCACCCTAAATGTAAAGGTTACACACCAATACTTGTACATATGTGAATAAAACAAAGCTACTACCAATGAAGCACCATGATAGAACATAGAACATAGAACATAGAACATTACAGCGCAGAACAGGCCCTTCGGCCCACGATGTTGCACCGACCAGTTAAAAAAAAAACTGTGACCCTCCAACCTAAACCAATTTCTTTTCGTCCATGAACCTATCTACGGATCTCTTAAACGCCCCCAAACTAGGCGCATTTACAACTGATGCTGGCAAGGCATTCCAATCCCTCACCACCCTCTGGGTAAAGAACCTACCCCTGACATCGGTTCTATAACTACCCCCCCTCAATTTAAAGCCATGCCCCCTCGTGCTGGATTTCTCCATCAGAGGAAAAAGGCTATCACTATCCACCCTATCTAAACCTCTAATCATCTTATATGTTTCAATAAGATCCCCTCTTAGCCGCCGCCTTTCCAGCGAAAACAATCCCAAATCCCTCAGCCTCTCCTCATAGGATCTCCCCTCCATACCAGGCAACATCCTGGTAAACCTCCTCTGCACCCTCTCCAAAGCCTCCACATCCTTCCTGTAATGTGGGGACCAGAACTGCACACAGTACTCCAAGTGCGGCCGCACCAGAGTTGTGTATAGTTGCAACATAACGCTACGACTCCTAAATTCAATCCCCCTACCAATAAACGCCAAGACACCATATGCCTTCTTAACAACCTTATCTACTTGATTCCCAACTTTCAGGGATCTATGCACACATACACCTAGATCCCTCTGCTCCTCCACACTATTCAAAGTCCTCCCGTTAGCCCTATACTCAACACATCTGTTATTCCTACCAAAGTGAATTACCTCACACTTCTCCGCATTAAACTCCATCCGCCACCTCTCGGCCCAACTTTGCAACCTGTCTAAGTCTTCCTGCAAACTACGACACCCTTCCTCACTGTCTACCACACCACCGACTTTGGTGTCATCAGCAAATTTGCTAATCCACCCAACTATACCCTCATCCAGATCATTAATAAATATTACAAACAGCAGTGGCCCCAAAACAGATCCCTGAGGTACACCACTTGTAACCGCACTCCATGATGAATATTTACTATCAACCACCACCCTCTGTTTCCTATCCGCTAGCCAATTCCTGATCCAATTTCCTAGATCACCCCCAATCCCATACATCTGCATTTTCTGCAGAAGCCTACCATGGTGAACCTTATCAAACGCCTTACTAAAATCCATATATACCACGTCCACTGCCTTGCCCCCATCCACCTCCTTGGTCACTTTCTCAAAAAACTCAATAAGGTTAGTAAGGCACGACCTACCTGCCACAAAATCATGCTGACTATCACCTATCAATTCATTACTCTCCAAATAACTATAAATCCTATCCCTTATAATTTTTTCCAACATCTTGCCGACAACAGAAGTGAGACTCACCGGTCTATAATTCCCGGGGAAGTCTCTGTTCCCCTTCTTAAACAATGGGACAACATTCGCTAACCTCCAATCTTCTGGTACTATACCAGAGGCCAACGACGACCTGAAGATCAGAGCCAGAGGCTCTGCAATCACTTCTCTTGCCTCCCAGAGAATCCTTGGATAAATCCCATCCGGACCAGGGGATTTATCTATTTTCAGACCCTCCAGAATATCCTGCACATCCTCCTTATCAACTGTAATACTGTCTATTCTACTCCCCTGCAACCCAGTGTCCTCCTCAGCTATATTCATGTCCCCTTGCGTGAACACCGAAGAGAAATATTGGTTCAATGCTTCACCAATCTCCTCCGGTTCCACACATAACTTCCCTCTGCCATCTATAACTGGCCCTAAACTTGCCCTAACCAACCTTCTGTTCTTGACATACCTATAGAACGCCTTAGGATTCTCTTTAACCCTATCCGCCAAAGTCTTCTCATGTCCCCTTTTAGCCCTTCTAAGCTCGCTCTTCAACTCCCTCTTAGCCAATCTAAAGCTTTCTAGTGCACTACCCGAGTGCTCACGTCTCATCCGAACATAAGCCTCCTTTTTCTTTTTAACCAACAAAGAAACTTTTTTGGTGCACCACGGTTCCCTAGCCCTACCAATTCCTCCTTGCCTGACAGGGACATACCTATCACAGACTCGCAGTAGCTGCTCCTTGAAAAAACTCCACATGTCGGACGTTCCCAGTCCCTGTAATCTCCTAGTCCAACCTATGTTTCCTAATTCTCTCCTAATAGCCTCATAATTACCCTTCCCCCAGCTAAAACCACTGGCCCGAGGTTCATGCCTATCCCTTTCCATCACTAAGGTGAACGTAACCGAATTGTGGTCACTATCACCAAAATGCACACCAACTTCCAAGTCTAGCACCTGGTCTGGCTCATTTCCCAGCACCAGATCCAATATAGCCTCACCTCTAGTTGGCCTGTCTACATACTGAGTCAAAAAACCTTCCTGCATGCTTTGAACAAAAACTGACCCCTCTAACGAGCTAGAGCTATAACAATTCCAGTCAATATTAGTCAAGTTAAAATCCCCCATAACAATTGCCCTATTACTTTCACTCCTAAGCAGGATTGACTCCGCAATCCTTTCCTCAACCTCTCTAGAACTTTTAGGAGGTCTATAAAAGACTCCCAACAGGGTGACCTCTCCTCTCCTATTTCTAATCTCCGCCCATACTACCTCAACAGATAAGTCCTCATCAAACCTCCTCTCTGACACTGTGATACAATCTCTGACCAATAATGCTACCCCTCCCCCTCTTCTACCTCCTTCCCTACTTCGACTAAAACATTTGAACCCCGGGACCTGCAGCATCCATTCCTGCCCCTGCTCTATCCATGTCTCTGAAATAGCCACAACATCGAAGTCCCAGGTACTGATCCACGCTGCAAGTTCACCCACTTTATTGCGAATACTCCTGGCATTGAAGTATACACATTTCAAACCCTGCTCCACCCCACCTCTGCAATGCCGTGCATTGCAGTCCCCATCCATGCATCCCTCACTTTCAGCCCCACTACTCAGGATCCCTCCCCCCCCCCGAATCAGTTTAAACCTCCCTGCATGGCCTTAGCAAATTTACCCCCCAGGATATTGGTCCCCTTCTGATTAAGGTGTAGACCATCCTTCTCATAGAGGTCACACCTTCCCCAGTACGAGCCCCAATTGCTTAAGTACCTGAACCCCTCCCTCCTGCACCATCCCCTCAGCCATGAATTCAAACCTTCCCTCTCCCTATTCCTCTCTAAACTATCCCGTGGTACAGGCAAGAGTCCAGAGATAACCACTCTGTCAGTCTTGGCCTTTAGTTTCCACCCCAACTCCATAAATCCCTGCCTAATGATGGAAAGTATTTACACTTTAGAGAGTATTTCTGATTTAGCAACTTTAACTGTCTTTACCAGCCATGTGCATGAATTGCATACATTACTATGTTGGGATCAATTCTGAATAATCATCAGAGAAAGAAAATTAAAGTGGTGAAATCCATTTAAAAAACCTACAGATATTATGGAAATATTTCTAAAAATAATCTAAATGTAAATGAATAGAATTATGGTTTATCTTTATCTATTTCTATTTGAATGACATTTTGTTGAAAGTGGCTCACGCCAAGTGACAGGATATTGAATCAGATCATCAGTGAAAATGAGTTTGGTACCCTTTTCTTTGATGGAAATGAAGGAGAGAAAGATGAATAAACCAGACTGGGATTCCTGCTCACATTGCTAATACCAAACTCTTTCCGACTCAATAGAAGAATAGCATTATTTGCGTGGCTAAGATACCTTTGCTCCAAATTAGGATGTCACCCACTGGACTTCAGTTAGTATAAGGCAGCGTTCTAGTGAGAGAAACTTGGGGAGCGAGAGATCCGGGGTTAAGTAAGATTTTTCCATTTTTTGTTTAATTCTTTTTCTACTGTTTTCTACCAACTGTGGTGACTTGATCCAAGGTGTGCTTTCAGCATCCTCCAATTCTAACCCAGGGTCATATCAGAGTCTAGGCAGTGACTGCCAATAAGCTACTGGGTGGTAAGGCAGCTGAGTCCAATACAGTCCTTGCAACGAAAAGGGAACATGGGCGGGAACACTGGTTCCCTGAATCTGGGGACTATGAAGTAAATTGTTGAATCTGTTTTGCCGCCCAGCTGAAATGAGCTAATTCACCAAAGACCATGAACTGAAGCTGGAATCTTCCCAGTTCATCCAGCTGTGGATCACATCATCATCTGCCTTTGTCCGCAGAACCACTTGGGGTGGCCAATTTAAAACCATGTTGAGAGCCACATCAATAGCAAGGGGAGAAAAACCCCTCGCCACATGAAACCTCTACCACAGCGTTTAAAGGTTCTTTACAGAATGACAGTAAGATGGTAAGGGTCGGAATTACTCTTTCATTCACTTTGCTATCACAGACATTTAACAAGAGCCAAGCAAGAATTTATTTTCTTTCTCCAAAATCCCAGATTCACAAGAGCTCCTTTAAAGAGGCCCTTGGGTGGCACGGTGACACAGTGGTTAGCACTGCTGCCTCTCCGCTCCAAGGATCCGAGTTCGATTCCTGGCTTGGGTCACTGTCTGTGTGGAGTTTGCCAGTCCTCCATGTGTCTGTATGGGTTTCCTCCGGGAGATCTGATTTCCTCCTACAGTCCAAGATGTGTAGGTTAGGTGGATTAGCCATGCTAAGTTGCCCCTTAGTGTCCAAAGATGTGTAGGCTAGATGGATTATTCTATTCCATTCATTCATGGGACATGGGTGTCGCTGGCTGGCCAACATTTATTGCCCATCCCTAGTTCCCTGAGAGCAGTTGAGAGTCAACCACATTGCTGTGGCTCTGAAGTCACATGTAGGCCAGACCAGGTAAGGACGGCAGAATTCCTTCCCTAAAGGAATTAGTGAACCCGATTAACCATGATAAAGGTGCGGGGTTACAGGGATAGGGCGGGGGGTGTTGGAGGCGGAGGGGGATCCTGGGTAAGATATTATGTCAGAGAGTCACGGACTCAATGGGCTGAATGTTGTCTTTCTGCACTGTAGGGATTCTACAGATTCTAAATCCCAGTTGAATTGATGATAGAATTGCCTCGAATGGAAGGAGAGGAAGGACTAATGTTACATTCAGCTTTGCTAATCAAACAATTTTCTTTGCAAGAATGCCAGGAAATAAAAGCAAACCACAACTAATAAGCTATAGTTTCTTTTCAAGCTGAGTTAAAATGTTTGCGGCGGATCTTGCAATAAACTGTACAAAAAAAATTCGCTCCCATAAAATGCAAGAGGAACAAAAGCAAAAGAACCAGATCCATGTGGTGCACCCACAAGATAAAGTTACTGTATTTTCAATCTCACTGTCTCCAAAGAGTCTGCTGATCGGACTATGAATTTTTTTTTAAAAAGCCAGAAATGGTCACTATGCACAAAGTGACAGAATCCAATAGATAAAAATTGGAAAATAATTCATAACGTAGCCAGGAAGTTCATGTTGCTGCAAGCATGTGAAGAATGATTGCTGCATCCATTCTTTAGACATCAGAAGGCCGTAACTCACTTGTGGAATGCCTGGGTTTTGCAATGCAGACGAAAACAGTTTAATGCTTTCCAAATAATATTCTGTCTTTAAATCCTGCCAGTAACAAACTATGCAAAAAATGGAGATCTAACGGATCCCCAAAGATTAATGAGCCACGGGAAATATTTTCTATGCACTTGGTACAATGTTCTAGTCCAACAATCTTCAGCTCCTTGTTCCCTCCATTGTGAGACTCAGATAATTAAAGCAAAACACTGCGGATGCTGAAAATCTGAAATAAAAACTCAGCAGGCCTGGCAGCATCTGTGGAGAGAGAGAGAGAGAGAGAAAGGGTTAATGGTTTGAGTCTATCTGATTTTTCTTCAGAAAAGTCACGCAGTCTCGAAACGTTGGGCGGGAATTTCCAGCCGCATTCGCCCCAAAACCAAAGAATCCGCCCGAGGTCAACGGAACTTTGCATGTCCTGCCCGATACGATTCCCGTGGTGAGCGGGACGGGATAATTCTGCCCGTTGACTCTGTTTCTCTCTCCATGGATTCTGCCAAACCTGCTGAGCTTTTCCAGCACTTTCTGTTTTTATCCTCAGATGATGCAGCAAGGCCTGCATAAGATTTTAATGAGTGGGCTGGTAAGTGGCACGTAACATGCATGCCATGCAAGTGCCAAGTAAGAATCTCTTCAACATCAGATACCCAAAGCACACCCCCACCCAACCCCCCAGCACACCCTCTTCATGTTGAATGCATTACCGTTGGCGGTGAATCCACAGCCATCAACATCCTGATGGTCAACATTTTCCAGAACCTCAACTGGGCCAGTCCATTAAAGCTGAGGCCACTAGGGTAGGAGCTGGTTATACTTTGAAGAGTGCCTTACTTCCTGACACTATAATGTCTCTCCAACACTTAACAAGCGTGTGACGGAATACTCCCAACTTGCCTGTGAACATCTGCATTGACACTCTGGAAGCTTATCATTGCGCGGACCTGCTTCACCTTGAAGGAATATTTGAGGCCTTGGATGATGAGGAGAGAGGAGATAAAAGGACAGATGGTACATCTGTGCTTACATGGAAAGGTGCCTTGGGAAAGAAATGGGTGTTGGGGATGATAGGGGCATAAGAACATAATAACTGGGCCATCTGGCCCCTCGGGCCTGCTGCGCCATTCAGTAAGATCATGGCTGATCTTTTCATGGACTCAGCTCCACTTACCCGCCCGCTCACCATAACCCTTAATTCCTTTACTGTTCAAAAATGTATCTATCCTTGCCTTAAAAACATTCAATGAGGTAGCCTCAACTGCTTCACTGGGCAGGGAATTCCACAGATTCACAACCTAAACTCAGTCCTAAATCTGCTCTCCCTTATTTTGAGGCTATGCCCCTTAGTTCTAGTTTCACCTGCCAGTGGAAACAACTTCCCTGCTTCTATCTTATCTATTCCCTTCATAATCTTATATGTTTCTGTAAGATCTCTCCTCATTCTTCTGAATTCCAATGAGTATAGCCCCAGTCTACTCAGCCTCTCCTCATAGCCAACCCTCTCAACTTCGGAATCAACCTAGTGAATCTCCTCTGTACCCCCTCCAGTGCCAATATATCCTTTCTCAAGTAAGGAGACCAAAACTGTACACAGTACTCCAGGTGTGGCCTTACCAGCACCTGATACAGCTGCAACATAACCTCACCAATTTTAAACTCCATCCTTCTTGGAATGAAGGACAAAATTCCATTTGCCTTCTTAATTACCTGCTGCACCTGCAAACCAACTCCTTGTGATTCTTGCACAAGGACACCCAGGTCCCTCTGCACAGCAGCATGCTACAATTTTTTACCATTTAAATAATAGTCCATTTTGCTGTTGTTCCTACCAAAATGGATGACCTCACATTTACCAACATTGTACTCCATCTGCCAGACCTTGCACACTCACTTAGATTATCTATATCCCTTTGCAGACTTTCAGCGTCCTCTGCACACTTTGCTCTGCCACTCATCTTAGTGTCGTCTGCGAATTTTGACACACTACACTTGGTCCCCAACTCCAAATCATCTATGTAAATCGTAAACAATTGCGGTCCCAACACTAATCCCTGAGGCACACTACTAGCCACTGATCGCCAATCAGATAAACATCCATTTACCCCTACTCTTTGCTTTCTGCTAGTTAACCAATCCTCTATCCATGCTAATACATTACCTGTAACACCGTGCACCTTTATCTTATGCAACAGCCTTTGGTGTGGCACCTTGTCAAATGCCTTCGGAAATCCAGATACACCACATCCACAGGTTCCCCGTTGTCCACCACGCTTGTAATGTCCTCAAAGAATTTCACTAAATGAGTCAAACATAACCTGCCCTTCATGAACCCATACTGCGTCTTTCCAATGGGATAATATCCAGATCTCTCATTATTTCTTCCTTGATGATAGATTCAAGCATTTTCACTACTACAGAAGTTAAGCTAAACAGCCTATAGTTACCCACCTTTTGTCTTCCTCCTTTTTTAAACAGTGGCGTCACATTTGCTGTTTTCCAATCTGCGGGGACCACCCCAGAGCCCATCGAATTTTAGTAAATTATTTCTTATGTATCCCTCAGCCCTTGTTGTCTTCTTGTTGCTGCTATCCCTTTTATCCTGTGGGGTTTCAGTTTTGCTAAAAGAAAACCTAGTATGTGGTATTTTGTCAACACCCTTTGCAAGGTCACAAATATAGACTGGATATTTGTCATCTTACCCACCACAGAAATCGGAGTGAGCAAGGGGCAGACCATGGAAAGGTCTGTTGATCTCCAGGGGGATTTTCCAGTTTCAGAGACAGTAAGGCCAGAATATCCTACCAACAATATCAATGAACTGTCCTCATCAGACCCTCCCTATTAACTCATCAAAAAGACTCAATCAAGTTAGTGAATCACAATTTGACCTTAACAAATCTGTGCTGGCTCTACATTACTCCAACATGCTGGTTCTCGTAGCTATTAATTTTCTTCCAAGTTATTACTTTGAAAAACTTCCACACCACTTAATGTTAAACTGATTGGCAAGGTTTATCCTTCTTGTTTTGAAACAACTGTGTAACATCTGCAATTCTCCTTGGTCTGGCCATGGAAGGCCCCAAACACTCCTGTCGGGGAGGTGATGGCCTGGTGGTATTATCACTAGACTATTAATCCAGAAACTCAGCTAATGTTCTGGGGACCCGGGTTTGAATCCCACCATGGCAGATGATGGAATTTGAATTCAATAAAAATATCTGGAATTAAGAATCTACTGAAGATCATGAAACCATTGTCGATTGTCAGAAAAACCCATCCAGTTCACTAATGTCCTTTAGGGAACAAAATCTGCCGTCCTTACCTGGTCTGGCTTACATGTGACTCCAAACCCACTACAATGTGATTGACTCTCAACTGCCCTCCAAGGGCAACTAGGGATGGGCAACAAATGCTGGCCAGCCAGCGATACCCCACGAATGAATCCACTTTGACTTCTTTCAATTTAGCATACTGAATTTGCTGCTCATGATGTGGTCTCCTTTACATCAGGGAGACCAAACATAGATTAGGCAACTGCTTTGCGGAACACCTCTGCTCGGTCTGCAAGGATGACCCCAAGCTTTGGGTGGCCTGCCATTTAAATTCTGTACCTTGCTCTCACCTCTTTGGATCTACACCCATCTCTAAGAAGGTTTGGAAGATTGTGGCCAAGCATACAAGAACACAAGCAATAGGAGCACGAGTGGACCACGTGGTTCCTCGAGTCTGTACCACCATTCAATCGGATTATGGCTGATCTTGGTCCTTAACTCCATTTTCCCACCTGCTCCCCATTCCCTTCATTCCTCAAGAAGACCAAAAATTTATCTGTCCCAGCCTTAAATGTATTCAACAGTGGAGCATCTACTACCCTCTGGGGTAGAGAATTCCAAAGATTCACAATACTTTGAGTGAAATAATTTCTCCACATCTCTAGCATCTCCACAATTTCTACCCCAAGTTCCCTCAGCAATCTCGGGAGCATTCGGTCCAGACTAGGTGACTTTTTAAGCCTTTCTAGTATCACCTCTTTATCTATTTTGAATCTCATCCAGTATCCCAGCAACCTTTGTGTTTACTGTAGCTCTGGTAAAGCCCCCTACTGACGCAAAGTTAACATTTAGTATCTCAGCTATGCCTTCTGCCTGCACCAATAGATCACCATTTTGATCTCTAATTAGCACTGCCATTCCTCTGGCAACCTCTTTACTGTTAATATGTTCACCGAAGGCCTTTGATTGTCTTTTATGTTAGCCACCAACCTGTTCTTGCACTGTCCCTTTGACCCGCTTACTTTCTTTTTCAATTCTTCTCCGTATTTCCTCTATTCAGCCAGATTCTCCCTTTTATTATTAGGCTGCCGTATGTTATATGCCCGTTCTGACTGCTTCATCCTACTCTCTAACTCCTTTGTCATCTGGAAAGCTACGACTTTGAAGGTGTTCCCATTTCCCTCTTTTAGCAATGTACCAAAACTATACCCGAAACAACACCTCCTTGAAGACCGCCCATTCATCCCTTACATTTCTGCTTGCCAGCATTTGGCTCCAATCCCTCCTCAGTTCCTTGAATTGATCCCTCCTCCAGTTAGTTATTTTTATTCTAGATTTCTCCTCAACCTTCTTCCCAATTAACTTCAGGCAGACAATACTATAGTCATTATGCCAAAGATGTGCCACCAGTGTGACATTTCCACATCTAATTCCAGCAATGCCTCCTTCCTCATGGTCAGGAAACATACCAGATCCAGAATATTTTCCTGAACACACTTCAGAAATTCCTTTTTCTTTTCTCTGCCCTTAACACAATCACGTTCCATTCAAAACTGGGGTAGTTGAAGTCTCCCATTATCACTCCTCCACAGCACTTGTACCTCAGTGATTTATTTGCAAATTTCCTTCTTTATCTCCTCTCCACTATTTGGTGGTTTATTAAACACATCATTAGCATAATCGCTCCTTTATTGTTTCATAATTTCAATCAGTTTTACATTCCTTGAGGACGTCTCCCTTTCTCACACTGTAATATCTTCCTTAATCAAAATTGCTATCCCTTGTCCTTTGTTTCCTTCCCAGATATCTTGCATCCAGGAATATTAAGCATGTAATCCGCCCCTTTTCTAAACCTGGTTATCGCCGCTACATTACATTTCGACATGGCTATTTGTGCCTGCAACTCACCAGTTTTATTCAACATACACATGCATTCCAAGCCTAACTTATAATTCTCAATTTACTGTGATCCCACCTAATTCTCTTCTCCTAGTCCTCCCTGCATCTTGCTTCCACTTTGTAATTCTACATCTCGGTGTCCAATCCCCCGCTGAGTTAGTTTAAACCCTTCTCCATAGCATTTGTTAACCTGCCGTTCGATATTGGTCCCAGATCTTGTGCAAGCATGTGTAGGTCCCTCCTGACATAGAACTGGTTCAAACAGAATCAGATCCCCTACAGTGCAGAGGAGGCCATTCAGCCCATCAAGCCTGAACCGACAACAATCTCACCCAGGTCCCTGTCCCTGTAACCGCACTCTGCCAGTCCCCCTGACACTAAGGTACATTTTTACATGGCCAATAACCTAACCTGCACATCTTTGGACTGTGGGAGGTAACCGGAGCACCCGGAGGAAATCCACACAGATATGGGGAGAACACGCAAACTCCACACAATCACCCAAGGCAGGAATTGAACCCAGGTCCCTGGCATTGTGAGGCAGCAGTGCTAACCACTGTGCCATCATGCCACCTACTTACGTCCACATATGTCCTAGGCCTAGGGATTTGAAGTTTTCACTCCTGAACCATGTCGCTAGCCACACATTAACCTGCCATTTCTATTTATTTTTATACTCACTAGTGTGTGTGGCGCTGGGAATATTGCAGACACGACTACCTTTGAGGTCCTACTTTTTAAACTTCCTCCCAAGCTCCTTAGGCACTGATTGCAGGACCTCAACCATATGTTGTTGTCTCTGACATGGAACACAACCTCTGCCTCTTCTCCGCACCCTCCAGAATGTTCCGCACCCTCTCAATGATATCCCTTTCTCTGGCATTAGGGAGATAACATACAGTACGGGCATCTGTCCTCCTGACTATGGTATCTCTCCTTACAACCACATTCCTACATTTTGTTATAGCCCCTGTATAGCCCTTTTGAAGCTAATTAGAGATATGAGTGCAGATACTAACGCCAGCCAGTTTTATTCTCCAAAGGTCTAATTGTGGCGAATTCACTTTGATGGAACAAAAAAAGGTAACTAACCTCTTGCCTGTTAGCTGAAACTCTGAATAACAGTTGGTAAAATATTGTAACTAAAGAATAAAGAGAAACTTGCATTTTTAGCACCTTTTAATGTATTAAAACACTCCAAGACACTTCACAGGAATGTTATCAAATAAAAAGTGACACTAGGCCATATTGGGAGACCTCCATGTTAGGACCATACTAGGGCAGGTCACTAAAAGCTTTGCCAAGAAGCAAAGAGAAGTAGAGGGGCTGGGAGGGAATTCCAGATCTTAATGTTTGGGCAACTGAATGTGTGGCCACTACAGAGAGAGTGGTTAGAACTGGGGATGTGCAAGTAGCAAGTCAGAATTGGTGGATGGCTTGTAGGAGATTGAGAGGGGTAAGGCCATGAATATATTGGAAACAGGAATGAAAATTTTCATAGAAATAGAATCCCTACAGTGCAGAAGGAGGCCATTCGGTCCATCGAGTCTGCACCAACAACAACCCCATCCAGGCCTTATCCCCGTAACTCCACATTATTTGACCTGCTAATCCCCTTAACACTAAAGGTCAATTTAGCATGGGCAATCCACACATCATTGGAGTGTGGGGGAGGGGGTGGAAACCGGAGCACCTGAAGGAAACTCACGCAGACATGGGGGAGTTTTTAAAAGCAAGGCATTGCTGACCCAGGAGCTAATGTAGGTCTGTGAACACAGAACAGATTGGTGAATCTGACTGGAAGCCAGTTCAGATTTGGGCAGCAGAGTTTTGATGAGCTCATGATTTGGAAGGTGGAAAACAGAAGGCTGTCCAAGGCAACGTTGCAATACTCATGTCTAAAGGTAACAAAGGCATGAATGAGGGCGTCAACAGATGAGCTGACAAACACACTATTTATTTATTCAACTTCCTCTCCCACCTCTCCTCAGGGCACTGACTCACTGGTTTACATTTCCACAAATGCTATCCCAGAGAGTGGCCATCTTGATATATGGGGAGAAATGGCACAACTTTGGCAGACTAGCAAAAACCACAGAATGCTTTATTTAATATTTGAACCAGAAATCTGTTACAAATACCTTTTTTTTAAAACACTCATTCACGAGAAGTTATTTAACTGGCTGCAGAAAAGAAACAGAAGTAATTAAAGAAATGGTTAATATGTGAACCCAACTCAAGGACCAAGATCAACTTTTAACCCTGTGAATTAATATTTAACATAAATTGCATTTATGAGGAAATAGCAGACATGAAAATGTGTCAGCTTTCCATGCCTACAAGAATCACCCATTTTAGTTAAAATATTTTTACAAAGTTGTAACTAGAACAGCTAGCAATGCAACACACAATTCTTGACTTATGGTTTGAACCCACTTGAGAGACTACACTTGGGAGTTGTGTAGTTCGCCTTGTTTATGGAGATACTTAATTCAAACAGAACTGAATTAAAGACACATGCAGACCTTTCAGCCTGAGAAAATATTTGGCATACAACATGAAGGCTTTGATTTCTCCCCTCATCCAATTATCCGTCCTCTCCATAATGTGATGATTCATGCTGTGGTACAGTTCTACTGCAACAATAACTCTCTTGACACATTGCCCACTTTGCACGTGAGAATCTAGATTGAGAGTGTTTGCAGGCTGTTCTGCACTAACCTGGCTTGCACATGGCACTTCCAGGAGAGATTACTGGAATGCTATCAAGAAATGCCAACACGTTGTTTTTCCCCCATTTCTAATCCAAGATCACTGAAGCCTGACTGGGGTCTTCATGGCTCCTATGGCACAGTACCATATTAAGCTGTAAATCTGCCTGAGTTATAACTATTGTTTTAGCACCAGAAATTCAACTCTACGTCCATTTTGATGAGCTCTTAAAGAGATTCACAGGGTACATTCATCGTACTCCTGGTTTTTAAATCTAATCAAAAATAGGTTTTCACAAAGGAACATGGAAACTTGCTAGTTCTAGGAGAGGTTGTGTGAATATTTACCATTGTGCTGTCAACAACTTGCATCTATGTAGCACCTTTAACACAGAAAGATGGTTCTCACGATGCTTCACAGGAATATTACCAAACAAAATGTGACACCAAGCTGCTGGAGTAGGTTTTAAGGAATATTTTAAGGGAAGAGAAATGGAAAGGCTCCAGCATAACAGCTGAAGGACATGATCACTAATAGGGCAACAGTTAAAATGGGGACTGGGTGGGTGGTGCGCAAGAGGCCAGAATTGGAGTTGAGAGATCTTAAGAGATTGGGACGGACAAGGCCATGTAGTTATTTGGAAACAAAGATGCACGTTTTAGAATAAGAGGCATTAACATACCAGGAGCCAATGTAGGTCAATAAGCACAGGGGTAATGGGTGGACACTATTTAGGATAAGATTGGCAGAGTTTTGGATCTAATCGCCAACAGGATAGCAGTTATAGTAAATATTTTGTAGTTCCTTGAAACTTTTCTCACTACCGTTTATATCAGAAATGTGGAGAGGATTACCATTTCAAATATTAAGCGTAATAAAGGGCTAAGTTTGTAAAGATTCTTAAGGGCTAGACAGAAAGGACTTCAAGTATTCCAGCTGCTGATTAGTTTGGATGCTCTTCATTCTTACCCAAACTTGGCAATATCCTCAGGGAAAGGGCAATATTAGTTACTGATGGAAACGAAGGATGATATTACATGCATGCGAAAATGAGACATGATATGGTGGGCATAATGGAATATAATGTGAAAGCAAGAAGAGCGTAACAGATATTCAAAACTAAAACAGTTCATGTGTATGAAAATGAAACGTAATAATATTGCACGTTAAAATTTATAAGCCTGAATTAATACATGGAAATGGACATGAAATCTGTACAAAAGGTGCAAAATATGAAAATATTAGCAAGTTCTGCACATTGGAATCCTCCAAACATTAACAAAGCAGGTACTGCATGACAATGGACCTGTCCGTATACTCGAGAAATTAATTTCAGATTACCTAGCCCTTTCACACAGGGCAGCATTTCGTGCACCATTACCACTGCTGGTTATTCATTACACAGAACAGGGATCTCATTTACAAAAACAAAGTCAATTGTCAAATTATCAACTGCAAAAACACAACACTCTTTGGATGGCAGCACCTTGTCAAGAGAAATTAAGGAATTCTCGCCTCCCTCCCAGATTTTTACCCAAGTTCCATTCTTTTTGTATTTCCATCTGCTTATCTGCGTGAGGTTCAATTCCAGTGTGCTACCAGTGGACCCTGTAACCAGGCACCAGAGGCCATCCTGGTACAAGCCTCTGGATTTGACTTCCCTCTTACTGGGAAGCACATCTGAAATGTTTTTGGCACCATCCAGTTCAATAAGCTTTTGACTGGGAACTGATTAAAGCAACAGTTTGGCCTGACCAGATCACTCCACCAACTTTTGGTGCATTCCATCTCAGTTACATTCTTGAACTAAAAGGTCACTGCTCCTTGGCAACCACTATCTACACTTCTGTATGTGCATTAACTTGGGATTTAAATCAATTTTAAAATAACTTGCAGAAGTAGTTGGCTTGAGATTCATCACTCTGAACCATTTAGGAATGTGTATGAGGCGTGTGCAACTCAATACATTATAGGATTGGATTTGGAATCAGCAGCAACAACTTGTATTTATACAGCAACATAATGTCCCAAGGTGCTTCATGGAATTATTGTACAAAACTTAACCAGGGGCACAGAGAGGAGTTAGGCCAGACCAGCATGTTAATAAAGGTAGGTTAGCTCACCATGGGTTTGGTTTGTGAAAAATGAATTAGCAGCAGAACCAAAGTTTGTACTGGAGTTTTGCAATTAAGTGTAAATACCTGCTGCATTACAGACCCATTTGAAATCTCAAGAAACTTCAGTTCTTAAAATATTTACTCTGTACCAACGCTTAAGGCCTTCTCACTGCTAAACCAGTGTTTCCACAGATTAAAAACATATGCAGTTTCACATTTCCAGTAAGGCAATATGCAGAGAAAAAGAAATCCAGGAAGGATGAGTGTTTGTAGTTTCACAGTTACTTTGGTTTCAACTAGCGATTGTGACAATCACTTAAATCTACTTATTCCAGATAATACTGATTTAAAAGACAATTGCTTTCTAACTATTTTGACTGATGCTCAGTGACAATACTTTGATTAACCTCGCTCCCAAGGGAAAAAAGTTGATAACTATCTTAGATGTAAAAAAAAACTTTATTGCAAGTTGATTTTTATTTTAAACCCACAATGCAGCTTCACAGAATATATACCTCAAGTCTTTGGTTGCAATCATCCATTGAAGAATTATTTAAATTTTAAGGCCATCTTTAAATAATGTGTAGCTTGATTTGCTTGTCAGCATTTGTAACAGTTAAAGCAAATAACATTACCATGATTAAAGTTCACAACTGCCCCTATGTGTAACTTAAAAGCATAGAAGGGAAATGAAACATAGTATGGGAGGGGGTTCATGAATTGATTCCCCTTTAGTCAATGCTTACAGAAACTGATCGAGAGAGTTTTATGTAAACAAAAAAAGTGTTCAACACTTTTTGCCTACTGCAATAATGTGGTTGAAGAAATATAGTTTACCCCCCAACTAATTTTGCCCTGTATAAATCCAAGGCATCACACCAACATAGGTAGGTGAATATAAACAAAATTAAACACCAACTGCTTAGGCCCAAAAAAAAACTTTCCACAATCACACACCAACATCCAGAGAACATTACAAAACTCTTCTTCAAAAATGATTTTATTGGGAGAACTACAAAAAAATTTACAGTACAAATTTTACAGTCTCACACTTAATCTGTAGTGAACTGACACCCCAAGTATTTTTTAAACAAGTTTTTTTTTCCTTTTGTTACATTCAAAGGATACTTCTGTTAAAGTAGTCAAAAAGAGAGTACATAGTGCTCATAATCTGTACCTACTATGTACAAACTAAACCTACCATCATTCACCCACTGGCTTGGAAAATGTGAAGTTTTTTTTCCTTTTTTTTGTTTTTAAATAGTAAATCCCAGAAAAAAACAAAAAACCCAAAAGCAGAGTTCCATTCTCCAAACATTTCAGATTTACTGCAAAAAAAAAACTGTTCAGACCTAGAGGTGGCCCCTCACTAATCAAAAGTAGTGGCAATGTTGTCTCACCCCTCCCAAACCCCCCCACCCCACCATTTCCACCCCCCTCTCCCGGGAAGATAGGCTGGCTATGTTAAAATTCACTTCCAAAACTATTACATTCAGAGAACTGACATCCCCCAATTATAAAAAAAATACTTTTAAAGGGAATGCACATTTGTTCTGGAAATCGAGCTTGTTATTTTGGTGCAGAAAAATAAGAACTGTCTCTGTAACTGGACCCTGAAGGCACTGTCAATATAATACTGGGTCCAGGGTGCTACATATTTTGGCTTTTTATTGTTTTTTTTAAAAAAAAAAGGAAAAAAAAAATCACAGTGTCATTTATACAACAAAAAAAACTTATGATGCCACTTTGACTTAAGAATGCCACATTAAAGTCTGATACTTGAAGTTTTAACCACTGACTTTGGACGGTCTAACATCCCCAGTTAACTTTTACATTCTTAAAAAAAATGCCTACCATCTTTTAACCCTAACTACTTCCACAGCATCAAGAACTGATTTCTAGAACATAGAAATCATGCAATCGTTCATTTCGTAAACAAGGAAAAAAAAATTAATGAAATAAATATTACATACAATCTCTTAAATTAAGATTTTATCATTTACAATAAAATAACCAAGTGAAGTTACAAAAACAAAAACGGCATATATTACTGTGAAAAGAACACACTCCACATTCTGCAGATTAATAATGGCAATCATAATTTAAACATAATAAAAGAATATATATCTATTGTTTTCATCATACGCGATAAATACAGTATGAACAAATTACCAATGTATACTTTCTCGAGATAATAAATAAGTTAAATAGTTTTATAGCGAGTCGTGCTGCGATGTGCCATCACAACAAACTGAACAGCTAAAAAAAATTTAACAATCAGCAGTTATTTCAACAATTACAACTAACTCAAACGAACGAGTGCTCGACGAAAAAGGATCTGCAAACACGGTTCTTCTCTCTCTCTCTAAAGGCAAACGGGGCCACTAGGTGGCAATGGAAGATAGATTAACTTGCAACAAAGTTTGGAATGAAAAAGTTCTTTTTTTTTAAAACGCAAAAAAAAGCAAGTCCTGTAATATTTTGTTTCCTTAAACGAAGGCATTTTCTTGGCAGGATTTTTTTTGTTGTTGGTTGTTTTACAATTCGTAAATAAAATGTTCTTGTTAAATAGAAGAGTGGAGTTTGTGTGTATGAATGTATGTGTGTGTGTATTCATATTAAACCATTTGTCCTTTTCTCTCTCTCTCAATCTTCGGAGATGGAAAGCCTGCTGAAGATGGGAAGGCGTCTGCCGGGGTCCATGCTGGGGGACTCGGAGCCGCTCAGGCTGCCCGAGCTCAGCGAGCCGCTCAGGTAGCTCTCCCGGTCCGACAGCGAGTCCGGGGGGCTCGGCGGGGCATCGAAGACCGGGGACTCGGCCAGCCGCCGCAGGCACGACTGCATCTGGCTGAGGATGTAAGGAGGGGACGGGGGGCAGACACTGACGGGCTGCTGCTGCTGGCCGTAACCCCCTCCTCCCAGCTGTTGGGTCTGGATAGCCAGCGGGGTGAGCAGGTTACTCAGCTCCTGGCTGGAGAAGGTGAAGGCGTTGTTAGCGCAGGCTGGCAGTGCGGGCGACAGCAGCTCCTCGCAGAACATGTTGGAGGAGCCGGAGGAGGAGGAGGAGACCGAGGAGGAGGAGGAGGAAGAAGAGGAGGACGAGGAGGGCGGCGGAGGCGTGCGGGAGGTCGGGCTCTCCAACAGCGGAGACTCCAGGCCACTGGAGCCGCTGGGAAAGCCGGAGAAGCTGAGGCTGTGGTGGAGCTTGGGCCGGGGCTGTTGCTGCGAGGGGAAGGCGTTGCTGTTGCAGGAAACCTGCCTCCTCTCCTCGGCGTTGTGGATGAAGTGGCAGCGGGGTCCGTAGGGGCAGAAGCCGATGGTGTGGAAGGTGCGGCACAGCTCCGTCTTGTACTTGGGGTGACGGGTCAGGCTCCGCAGCTCATGCATGCCGTGGGCGAACTGGCACTTGTCGCCGTACTTGCAGGTGCCGCTCTCCTCGAAGGGCCGGCACAGCTCCGTCTTGTAGCGGGTGGAGTTGACCTGGCCGCCGGCCGCCGCTTTCTGCTGCTGGACTAGGTGCAACGGGCTGAGCGGCGGCTGCTGTTGTTGCTGCCTCTCTGCACTCTCGCTGAAGGAGCGGTCGCGAAATTTGTTCTCTTTGTTCAGCAGGGCCGTGCTGCTGGACTCCTTGATGTTGGGGAAAGAAGAACTGGGATACTTGGCGGACGAGTTGTTGGCCAACGCCTGCAAGTTGCTGGTCGAGTGTCGTCTCAGAAATCCCGGTGCGAAACTTGTTACAGGGCTTCCCACTGCCTTTTTGTCCAGCATGCTGTTAAAGTTGTTGTAGCTGTTCAGAGATTTTTCGTTCTGGTTGCGGGAGAAGGGGGAAAGAAAAGGAAAAAAAATGCAAAGAAAAAAAAATTAGAATCTCAAAAGCATTCAACAACTTATCCAAACACAAGTTTCACAATGCATTCATTTTTACACTAGTGAAAACTTTGACCCCCAAGAATAACTTTGCAAAACTTTTCCCTCCCTCTCTTCCAACTTTCAGAACCCCGTTTTCCCTTCCCAGTTTTGTATTTTTGTTTTACCTTGTTGCACAAGAAATCGTTGATATCGTAGAAAGCGGACAGAAGGGCTGCAGACATCTTCAGGCAGTAGTTTCTACAACTGAGATTCTGCCCTCGGTGAAAAGCTGGAGTCACGATTGCTTTTTCTCCTTTCCCCCCAGCACACAAAAAAAAATAACGTGAGGTCCGAATGTATGAAGAGAAAGAAGAGGGGGAAAAAAATAAAAAAAAGTCTTTTTTTGGTGGTGACGAAGTTGAACTGCTAGAACTCCTCGCTGTGTCTGCCTTGTTATAAATATTGAGCGCTAGGCAGTGGGAGGGATTGAACCCGCCTGCTTTCGAACCCTGGCCCCCGGAGTCGCCAGGACAACAACCACTTGATTGACAGGCGCTCCTTAACTCGTTAGCATAGGCTAAAGTGCAAAAAAAAAGTCCTTCTCTCACTAGCTGGGAAAGTCAATATTACTTTGTTCCCCCCCCCGTCCCAAAAACAACCACAAAACTTCTGCTAGATGCCCATCCAAAAAACTAAAACGGTGCAATTTGCAACTCTTTTTCTCCCTCCCCTCTCTTCGAACGGTTTGGCTTGCCTCGTCTGGGTTTCTCTGCGTTGGCCTTCGCTGAAATACCGATACATGAGAGGGAACGCGTCACCGCTGTTACAAAGGCACACCAGCTGGTGTTACTTCCACTATTGAAGCTGCGACTCTGTATTGAGTAAAGTGGCGGGATTTCAATCCCCCCCCCTATTCCGATTAGAAGGGGGTTCGTGTTGGAAATATGGGGGTTGCTTCAAAATTCCTCCTTGCTGTTAGATAGTGTGTGCGAAGTCTGGCTTGGGATAAACTATCCTTTTTCACTCTTGGTTTAGAAAAAGAAAATAGCTGGTAGGATGATCACAAGACACAAACTTTTTAAGCAGCTTGTAAAGTGGTAGGTCACTTTTTTTTTTGGGGGGGGGGAGATAAACTTATTAGCCCCGTTTATATACATTAAAAGTTGGCAGGACTTGAACTTTTAATATTTTAACACCCATACCAGGACTTGGTGTTGCCTCATTCTAATCTAATGCACGTAGTCTGCTGCCTTGATAGAAGAGGAAGACAATTGCTACTTATTTAATGTAGAGCTTGGGTGTGTTTGCCATTGCAAGTGTAGTCAATTTTCTCATAAGCTTTTTTTGGGGGGGTGGGGGGAAGGAAAGACAAATGTTTTTTTTAAAAAATGATATCCAGTTCAGTAAATTCGGGCAATCACCGCGGGGCACGGGCTAATTGCAGAAATGCACGTTTCTTCCCGATAGAAAAAGGGATTAAAAATTTGAGAGAGGAAAAAAAACCGACACTCAACTGGTTGCACAGCCCAAGTAATTACAACTGCGTGTTTCTCTCCCAAGCGCCCATCCCCCGCTGTACAGAGTGTGTGTGTCTCATAGGGTGGATACACCGACAGGAAGTGAACATTTGGAAAAAAAAATGCCGAGAAGTCTTTTGAATTTTTTTTTTGGGCAAAAAAAAACATCTCGATGACTTTTCAACTACTTCGAATGCTAATTACACGTGGATCGTTAAAGCCCGGCCGGGAACTGGTGGAATTAAAGTTTGGGCGCTGCTGTACAAAAAAAACCGACGGGAAAGGGGGGGGGGGATCTTTAGCCCAGTTTCAGACCACAGCCGCTCCTAACAAACTGGTTACAATTTGGCGGAATAAGGCGGTGCCCCATCCCCTTTCTAAGCCTTATACAACTTAATAGCTTGAACGTGCTTTTTTTCTCTTTTAAATGACTGTCCCGTCAATTATTTTTTCTCTCTCGCACTGAATGACGTACAATTTTAAGTCTCCTATTTTGGAAACTTTCTGTTTGAAAATGAAAGAACGTGTTAAAACAGAATAGGATATAAAAATAATACCCACCCCCCCGTTCTCCCTCTCTCTGGTGATCAGACCCTTTCCCCCTCCACTCCAATCTATTAAAACTTTGACCAAACAAGCAGTGGATTTTTTTAAAAACGTCGCACACCATTTCAGTCAAAAGAGTTTCAATACTTAAAAAAATTCCTCCTGGCCATGTATATAAAAAAGATTCATGCCTGGATGTTGGATGTTGTACATTGAACTGGGAGTTAAGACTGCGTTAATTTCACATCACTTCTGCCACGTTTTCCTCACCAGGCTTTCCCATGAGGTTGTTTAAATGCCACGTTGTATCCCCCTTCCCAAAAAAAAGCAGCCTGTCCTCCTCCCCCCTACACACACACACACAGGGGTAAAAGACCGAGTTTAAACATGAACATAGCCGAGTTTAAAGTTTTCTTCCCCCACCCGTCCCCAGCAGGAATAGCGTTTTTTTAATTCAAGATTTGACATGGTTAGAAGCTGCAAATAAAATTAAACACTCGACTCCACCACCAACCCCCCTTGTCCTCCAACTCAGAACAGAACGGAGCGCCCCCGTGTGCAACATCTCAAATATGACAAAGAAAGAGCTGGAGGTCATTAACCCTCTCAACTACACTGGCACCGTGCAGAAAATACAAATGGCCATGTTTAACCATGATGTGGAGATGCCGGCGTTGGACTGGGGTAAATACAGTAAGAGTTTTAACAACACCAGGTTAAAGTCCAACAGGTTTATTTGGTAGCAAATGCCATTAGCTTTCGGAGCGCTGCTCCTTTGTCATTTTAGTGACGAAGGAACAGCGCTCCGAAAGCTAATGGTATTTGCTACCAAATAAACCTGTTGGACTTTAACCTGGTGTTGTTAAAACTCTTACCATGTTTAACCATTCTAGACCAAATACACGATTCCTGCCTTGTTTGCACTTATTCCCGTCTCGCCGAATAACGTAACAATATCCAAATGGGCATTTACTTCCCCCAAACCAGAGTAAGTCTTAATCAGACTCTTTTTATCCAGTCTACTCTAATGTAAGCAACATGTGCTCACGCCAGATGTTACATTTCTCAAGTGAACAGCATTTTAGTGTGATTAGTGCTTTCTTAAGGAATCATTTGTGCACAGTGGGTATAAACGTGCCACTATTGCAGAATTAATGGGCATTGCACTGTCTGGCAGTGAATTATTTCACACACAACCCCAAACGAGTGGCAATATTTAGTCACCAGATATTTTTAGTGTCTGACTGTAATAAAATGCAGTCTCCCCAGAGCTGTATCATTGGGACAGTGATACTCTTATTGTAATTAACAGAGACTGAGAGAAATGATTACCCCATGTCTAGCAGCATGGCATATAAAAAATCACTCTTAAATGTTTATATTACCATTTTGACCGTGCTATTGCATTGGGGTTGTCCCAACGGGTTGGCTGAGATTCAGCTTTTCTGCTGCAGTATGTAGTGACCTTAAGGGATATGAGCCATAATGATAATTACCAGAATAGGAACAGAAATTCTCTCCAAAAAAACTCTCAAAAGTATAAAGGCCAAAGCCTAGGAATTCGGGAACATTACACAGCACGCTTCAGTGAGGCAAGAAATCTAATCCAATGTTTGAAAATGCAGCTCGCCGACTGGCTAATCGCTACATGTTTAACTAAGAATATCTCAAGACAGTTGGGAGCACAGTGGTTAGCGCTGCTGCTTCACAGCACCAGGGACCTGGGTTTGATTCCTGGCTTGGGTCACTGTGTGGAGTTTGCACGTTCTCCCCGTGTCTGCAGGGGTTTGCTCCAGTTTCCTCCCACATTCTGAAAGACATGCTGGTTAGGTGCATTGACCCGAATAGGCGCCGGCCGGACTGTGGCAACTAGGGGAATTTCACAGTAACTTCATTGCAGTGTTAATGTAAGCCTTACTTGTGACTAATAAATAAACTTTAACTTTACCACAAAATGGTCTGTCAACTGTACGCCGCCTCAAGAAGCAGAATGTTTAATGGTATCTGTATTGAACTGGACACTCATCTCAATACAGCAGAAAATCTAGAGTTTCAGGGAGACTGAATGATTAGAAGAGTTATTAATATGCTTGTATACAGGGTTATTCGATAATGTATCTACCTATCAGTCACTGCACTTCAAACTCATTCGCAGTATCTGAATGTTTGGAAATATTTCAATGGATGTGATAAGGCAATATACGTAAATCTTTGAATGCAGTGGTGACAATAGACGAGCCTTTTCCTCATTACCCACACCACGTGTAAGGAAAGAACTGGCAATATTTGTATCATGTATGAACATTGCCATGCAAGTGATCCTTGGTATATCTTTCCCCAATCTTCACTTAAATATTGAATGAAAAGAATAGGAGTCCCACAACCTCTCAATTTGGTAAGCAAACTGTTGCTTGTAAATTGTGTTTTAACTAGAGACCACGTGTGTACTATGCAGTCCATTTAATTTGTTCAGGAATAAAGTGTGGTGTGTATATATATATATATATATCTCCATAAAATCTTACATGCATCACAGTTGTGTTATTTGGGTTTGTATTGTGTCACAGGGCGTCTGTGTAAACAAAGTCTTTCTGTTCATGATTGATGTCTTCTGCAGCTATAGCATCTGTAGTTCCACATTATAAACATTTGAAATAAATCAAACTTTGCAAAGTGCATGTAACCCTACATAAAGGTCTTTCGGCTCTTGTTTAGATACACTGCATATGTAAACCTAACTTGAGAATGTGTGTTATACTATGCAGCTTCCTAATTCATTCTAACCAATCCTAATTCTGTGTTGCCTTTTCACTTATTATAGTTTTCCATATATTCAAAAACAAACGCGCACATTAGGCTTTAAAAAGTGACTTGCTTTGTCTGTGCAGTTTATTTACTTCATGCAACATGGAAAATTATTCAGGGTTCAGTATCAGAAAGCAAAATCTACATCTGGCCTTTTTTTAAATTGAAAAATATCTGCTGCTATCAGGGCACAAGTTGCAACTTAACTTGCCTGTGAGTTATACAAATTAAGCTTTACTCTTCCCAGTATCTTTGGATACAAGTGGTATTTGTAATAATCTCTCTTGTACTTTACCACCAGGGAAATAACTGTGATGTTAATTTGGATTGCAAACGTACATATAATCCAAAATATTAGCCGCACAACTCTGTTTACAGGTATCTTGGGGACACATGGGAAACCAACAATAAATGTAATGTTTTAAAAATGCAGTTCTAAGCTGTTGGGGAATTTAGCTTTTCTTCTGGATGATTACGTAAGACTCTGCCACCCCTCTCCTGCCTCTGGGTTAATGCATTCAGCTCTTAATGTAGCCCCAGAAAACAATTTAAAAATATGCACAGAGGTTCCTTTGATCCAACAGCTCTGCGTTTATTGAACAAGTAGCGGAATAGTATAGGTTTGATCATCCATGGTGAGTTAACTAATCAGGCCGAGGTAAGGATGCTACAATTGTGCTCAGTGTCCCTGGGACAAGAGAACTGGGAAGTCAGCCAGGATGTTGTCTCCTGATTGCTGTGCACCAGTTCCTGCTGGAAGTCCCAAGTGTGTGACTTGGTTTTTGCCATTCCTCTGGCCAGATAGCCTGCTCTAAAACTCAGTGCCAAAGCTCACTTCAGAATAACAGCAGGCCGAGGGTGAGAGACTGAAACAACTGCCCAGCGGAGCAGAGGGAAAAGGGACACACAGTCAGAGTCAGAAAAACAGAGCGGGAGAAAGAGGGTAGAAAAGGTCACGGACAAAGAGTGGAGGGATTTTAAAAACGAATGGGGAATTTCGAATCAATGGGATGGGAAATAAGGAGAGAGTTGCAAGGATGAGAGTGTAAGATATGTAAGTAGCTTCTGGGTGAACTGAAGTAGACTGAAGGTCAGGAAGCCAGATCTGACTTTTCTGTTACATATATAGATCCTTAAAAAAAGAAGTCATTTTGTTAGAAGTGAAATAATTGTTCTGCTTGGCCACCTGCAATGATACAAAGTTTCAAAATGTTTTGTAATCTAATATAAAAGTTTGAAAGGGATAAAAAAAATTTACACATGAAACAAAAAGTGCTGGAAATACTGGACAGGCCTGGCAGCATCTGTGAAGAGAGAAACAGAGTTAACAGGCAGGATTTTCCAGTCCCCCCCTCCCCCCCCACCCCCTGTTTTCCAGCAGTAGAGAGGTGGTTTGCCATTAGCTGCCAGCAGAATCTTCCAGTCCCATTGATGTCTGTGGTGTTTTGTGTGGCTTGCAGCTTCTGCTTCTGGGGAGAACTTGTTAACGGTTGTGGGGAGGGCGGGGGTGGGTGGGGGAGGGCGGGGGTGGGTGGGGGAGGGCGGGGGTGGGTGGGGGGGGGGGGGGTGGGGGGGGCCTCCGGGGGGACGTTTTGTCGCCTCCGGGGGGATGTTTTGAGTCAAATATGACTTTTCATCAAAACTGAAGAACTGTGTTCTGATGAAGAGTCCCTTTCCACTTGAAACATTAACTCCATTTCCATCTCCACAAATGCTGCCAGCACTTTATTCTTATTTCAGATTTCCAGCATCCACAGTATTTTGCTTTTATATAAAAAAAAGACATGTTTTGTAATCATTGCGATCAGTGTGACTTTAACTAAAATGACAAATATGCTAACATATCCAATAATGTCAAAAATTAATTACTTTCTTCCCCCAATATTCTCTCCTGAAGGCACTGACTGTTGCTACATCTACCATGAAGAATGACTGAATGGGGTTGTGGCGGGGGGGCGGGGAGGTGCAGAGTGGGGAGGGAGAAGAGTTCAGCCTTGTCCTTATCTGATATCAGGAACTCCTAGGTCGTGATCAGGATCGGCAGGCCTGACAGATTTTCCCCCTTCCAAAGGTAAATGACAAAATTATGGTGAATTCACCATCACCTCAGCTCAATTAACACAGTACTGACCAGGGACCAAACCTCAGGCCTTTATGGATTCTAGGAGTTCAAAGTGGAAAATGCATCTACCAAATGTGTTAAGGGGGGAATAAGAGATATATTTTAACGCCGTTCCTGAAATCTTTAATATTCGTTAATTACCAAGAGATTGGCTAGTCCCCTATTCCTTAAACCTTTGTCAATGTCCTATACTCATATGCATTGGCAATGAGATGGGTTGGTTCTCTTTCTAATGATTGGCGTTGTGGAGATTGATCATTATCTGTCAGGTGGAACTCATTCATTCCCCCAACTCTTCTGCACTGAGGTGCATTAAGACACCAAATAAATCAGTACAAGGGCGACCACTAACACGGACTCCCAATTTTTTCGTGCTGACACCTTTGTAGGAGCAGCAACAATTCACTGCTTGAACTGACCTGCCAAGAAAGTACAAACATTATATGAAGGATTATAGTTTTAAAACTTGTAGTTGTTCTAACATCAATAAACGTGACTCATTCGGGATGTACATTCATTCAGCAATCCATCCTTGAAGCTTAATACATTGCAGTTTACTCTTGACATGTAGACAGAGTGCCACCATCTGGAGAGACACTGGCATTACATCAAGGACAAAAAAATAAAATCACAGGCATTTATATCTATCTCCCTTTTCACCATTGAGTACTTGCATCTAGTTTCTCTAACAAATGAGTGACAATCAACTGATACAAATAGTTATTTGTGCATTAGAAGCGAATCATTTTGAAACCTCAATAAAAGGAAGAACAGATACACAATTAGAAGTGTTCCAAATTCCAAGATGCAACAGGATGGTTGAACCTCTCTAGAGCATACTTTGGGAATTTGAACATATATTTTTAATATTTCCATAAATTATTAACGTTGATCAGGAATGTACAACTGACATTCTTATCCGCTTCACACTGGCTAATATATACTGACCCAGTTGTGTTGAGACTTCAGCTGCTTTTAACATTCAGGGAGGGACATGCATTTTCACTTATGGTCTTTACCTTGTGCACACACACACACGACACTTCTATCATTGCACAAAGCAGAACGCAGGCGACCTGTTTCTCAATCTGTACGGCTGTAGTTCAGAGCTGCCCATTCTCTGATTATATTCAGGCTGCCCAGAAGTAATTGGTCTTTGCTTGGCATCTCGTGCACGCATCACGCAACATTAGTTGAGACGGCTATTTGTATCATTGATAAAAATTAGTTTGAAACAAGAATTGAGCACAGTTTCCCCCACAATATTGGTTTTGCCCTAAGGTGAGTGCCACTGAGTGTTGCAACACCCTTTACGTTAGAATAATTGGGAAGCACTCACCACTTCGTGTCCATTTACTGAATAAACAGTGGTCAGAAGCAGAAGGTTAAATAGAATAGAGTCCAATGTAAAACCATAGAGAGACAGCCATGGTTTCACACTGCCTGTGCTGGTTGTTTGTTGAAGCAATTGAAATCTAATGTCCTGTTCTCTGAATCTCTCCTCATAACCTTGTAACCTTCCCCTTCTTCTGCTTTCTATTAAGCTTTTCCTCAGACCTCTGCTTCAACCGCTCCTAATCTCTCTATATTTTAGTGATCCTTTTAAAATGATCGTCCCTTTTCATCAACTCTCCAGCAGAGGAAATAGACTTTTTAATTTATTCTGTCAAAATACTTTGCAGTTAAAAATGTCAACCTTTCCCATCCCACCATCAAGGCAGACATCATTCTGGTGAACCTACATTAGACCCATTCCAAATTTCATTCTCTTCCCGCACCTAGTGGTGCATTAAAGCAGATTTTTGTCTGTTTCCATAGCTAGTAATCCCCAGAACAGGTCACTAGTCTGTCGCCAGAGGCTTATAGCTTGAGGGGTGCACTCCACAACAAGCGTGCCTGACCAGGAGTCTCTCCTGCTCTTACCGCCAGCCATTGACATGTTTTGTAAGGAATTGAAGGTTTGACACACTCAACCTGTTTGACCTTGTTCGAAACTCACCTTTATTGGCCATTGAGCCCAGGGCTGAGATTCAAATCCAATGCTTCTGGCTCAGAGGCAGGGACACTATCCACTGCGTCGCAAGGCCTCCTACATTAAACCCATCTATGGTTTTAATTGGATGACCAAAACAATGTGCAGTATACCTAACTGTGGCATAACCAGTGCTTTATTTAAATAAATTCATCATTAATTTTATTGACCTTTTAATGACTTTAACTACCTGCAGTCTCGCTTGTCATGCTCTGTTTCTGTCCATCCACAGGTTGCAGTATCTCTCAGTGTTGCCTAGGGTTTTGTATTTAAAGTGGATTCATCGCTTCTGATATAATGTCACGTGATCTGTAGTGACATAAGCAGGGAGTTTTGTGGGCTTTTGTGATTCTTCATCTATGACCTGGAACAAGCAACACCTTCTTAATAAACCTGCTTCATGTTTTTGCTACAATCCACCAGCGTGGCACTTCATTACCTTTCACTTTGCGGCAGTTACGTAACATTGATGATATCCCATTCCAAAATGTGTTAGCTCATATGATCTGCATTAAATTGCAATTCCACTGGTCTGCCCAGTCTGTTAATTTAATCGCTGTCTTCTTTAAGTCTTTTATGGTCCTCCTCACTGTTTGCCAAATTTCCTACTATTGTCTCATCAGCGAATTTCAAGGTTATTTCTCCTTTGCTGAAGTCCAAATCGTCGACATTAAAAAGAAAAATGGACCCAGGACTGACCCTGGGCGGCATGGTTTCAAGTATTTAGGTGTCCAGATCACCAACAACCTGTCCTGGTTCCCCCCATGCCGACACTATAGTTAAGAAAGCCCACCAACGCCTCTACTTTCTCAGAAGACTAAGGAAATTTGACATGTCAGCTTCGATCCTCACCAACTTTTACAGATGCACCATAGAAAACATTATTTCATTCCAGGAACCTGGTGAAGGGCCTCTGAGGAGTTATTTCACAGAAGCATGAGCTTACTGAAATAAGCTTACCATCTAATTTAATTTAATTTAACTTAATTTACGTACACAGAAAAGTATTTATTTTAACATCACAGAGGAGGATGAAAAGGTATGCAGGTGTTACTACATGGAGAATCAGCTGCGTTTATAGATCAGGATGAAAAATGATGGACCAATTGTTTGCAATAAGACAGATTTTTGGAGAAATTTATAAACCACACCTTCATAGCGCAATCTTCTGCGCTTGCTGGTGGTGAACCTGGGATGGGAATGGTATTTAATTAAGTTAGGTGGTGTTGTACCTGAACCCACTACCTTTCAGCCTCTACCAGAATTAAGTTATGAGTGAGAAGACCCATGGGTGACCTTCCACCCCACTGTCTACTGAGGTCTTTAAGAGCCTAATCCTGTCACTGCTGGGAATGAACCAGCCGCAAGTGGGCTTATTAGCAACATGTGAACCCGGGGGCAGGGGCCCCCTCACTCAAAGACAATCAGTACCTGATCAAGGAATTGGTCATTGGGAAATGGGGACTCACTGAGAACCACCTCCTCTCCCTTGCTTCTGACCCCGTCGCCCTCTCCCGGTGACCCCCGACATGTGAAACCAACTCTTCCTCGACATTACTTACCTGGGCCCTCTGTGATCCTGGAACTCCAGGGAGTTGTCCTTCCAGCAGCAGCCACCACCTTCCTGCAATAACACCTCAGAGACCTGGGTCCCGTCAGCAGATTCCCTTTATTTACAAACTCAATTCCATTCCTCAGAGTGCTTCAGGTACAAGCCAGAATCTGGAGTGTCTGTGGACCTGACACTCCCCTATTGATAGACAGGTGAGGCTCCCTGATTGGGCGGGCAATCATTGCTTCAGTTAGGGAGCTCATACTCCAAGAGGCCCACCTCATGGGCCTTGTTGAAGTCATTACACTCCGCTATGGCACCGACTTGGCATGTGATTCAGCGGGTCTTACCCAAAAGAGGCACCGCAGGCGGGGTCCCTGGCCAGCTTTTCAGCTGGCAGACGAGAATCATGATGCCACAAGATTCCATCCTTAGATTTTAAGCTAGCCTTTAATGGTGTATGATCATAGGGATATGCCGTGCCTTGTCCTAATAATGTATGGTATTCCCAATAAATGTGTCAGACTGTTGGAAAGCATCTATAACAAATCCTGGAGTGCTGTTAGGATGAATAACAAACTGATAGAATGGAGTGAGACACAGATACATATTGTCCCTAATTTATTCAGTCTAACACTGGGTGCAAGGATAGATCTCGCACTAAAAGATGATATCGGAGGAGCTTCCTTAGGTGACAAAATTTGAAACAATTTCAGATTTACTGATAACATTGACCTCATAGTAACATCTGAAACAGATCTGCAGAGACCAACTGATGATTGGAAAATGTGGATTGCAGATGACACAGAAGATCACGCCAAATGGCAGGAAGATGTGCATATTATAGTTGGAGGAGATTCTGAACAGGTTTGTACATCTTTGTGGGATAGTATCTGAGAATGAGAGTTGTGATTTGTTAAGAGGATAGACTGGCTTTTGCCATTTTTGGAAGATTAAGCAGGATATGGAAGGTTAAAACAATTTTGATGAAAATGAAGAGTCAGTGAAGTGATAGTTATTTCTGTATTATTATCTGTCTCTGAGTGCAGGAGTACGAGGAGAGCTAACAAGTAACAGATACTCACAGCAGAGGTGGGATCATTGAGAGGAATAATAGAACTATCCAGGTTACAAATAATCAATAATCCAATAGTCATTTTTAAAAATTCATTCGTAGGACATGGGCGTCGCTGGCTGGCCAGCATTTATTGTCCATCCCTAGTTGCCCTTGAGAAAGTGGTGGTGAGCTGCCTTCTTGAATCGCTGCAGTCCATGTGCTGTAGGTTGACCCACAATGTCGTTAGGGAGGAAGTTCCAGGATTCTGACCCAGCGACTGCGAAGGAACGGCGATATATTTCCAAGTCAGGATGGTGAGTGGCTTGGAGGGGAACATCCCATGTATCTGCTGTCCTTGTCCTTCTAGATGGAAGTGGTCATCTAGAAGGTGCTGTCTAAGGATCTTTGGTGAATTGCTGCAGTGTATCCTGTAGATAGTACACACTGCTGTTACTGAACATCGGTGGTGGAGGGCGTGAATGTTTGTAGATGTGATGCCGATCAAATGGGCTATTTTGACCTAGATGCTGTTAAGTTTCGTGAGTGTTGTTGGAGCTGCACCCATCCAGGCAAGTGGGGAGTATTCCATCACACTCCCGACTTGTGCCTTGTAGATGGTGGATAGGCTTTGGGGAGTCAGGAGGTGAGTTACTCGCCGCAGTATTTCTAGCCTCTGACCTGCTCTTGTAGCCACTGTGTTTATGTGGTGAGTCCAGTTGAGTTTCTGGTCAATGGTAACCCCAAGGATGTTGACAGTGGGGGATTCAGTGATGGTTACAGCATTGAGTGTCAAGGGGCGGTGGTTAGAGTGTCTCATTGTGATGGTTATTGCCTGGCACGAATGTGCCACGAATGTGGCACGAATGTTACTTGCCACTTGTCAGCCCAAGCCTGGATATTGTTCAGATCTTGTTGCATTTGAACATGGACAACTTCAGTATCTGAGGCGTCACGAATGGTGCTGAACATCGTGCAATCATCGGTGAATATCCCCACTTCTGACCTTATGATGGAGGGAAGGTAATTGATGAAGCAGCTGAAGATTGTTGGGCCTAGGACACTACCCTGAGGGATTCCTGCAGAGATGCCCTGGAGCTGAGATGACTGACCCTCCACAACCACAACAATCTTCCTATGTATCAGGTATGACTCCAACCAGCGGAGAGTTTGTCCCGATACCCATTGATTCCAGTTTCGCTAGGGCTCCTTGATGCCACATTCGGTCGAATACGGCCTTGATGTCAAGGGCTGTCACTCTCACCTCACCTCTGGAATTCAGCTCTTTTGTCCATGTTTGAACAAAGACTGTAATGAGGTCAGGAGCTGAGTGACCCTGACAAAACCCAAACTGGGCGTCACTGAGCAGGTTATTGCTGAGCAGGTGCTGCTTGATAGCACTGTCGATGACCCCTTCCATCACTTTACTGATGATCGAGAGTAGACTGATTGGGTGGTAATTGGCCAGATTGGATTTGTCCTGCTTTTTGTGTACAGGACATCCCTGGGCAATTTTCCACATTGTTGGATAGATGCCAGTGTTGTAACTGTACTGGAAAAGCTTGGCTAGGGGAGTGGCAAGTTCTGGAGCACATGTTTTCAGTACTATTGCTGGAATATTATCAGGGCCCATTGCCTTTGGAGTATCCAGTGCCTCCAACCATTTCTTAGTATCACGTGGAGTGAATTGAATTGGCTGGAGACTGGTATCTGAGACTGGGGACTACTCGGAGGCCGAGATGGATCATCCACTCGGCATTTCTGGCTGAAGATTGCTGTGAATGCTTCAGCCTTATCTTTTGCATTGATGTGCTGGGCTCCTCCATCATTGAGGATGGGGATATTTGTGGAGCCTCCTCCTCCAGTGAGTTGTTTAATTGTCCACCACCATTCTCGACCCGATGTGGCAGGACGGCAGAGCTTGGATCTGACCTGTTGGTTGTGGAATCACTTAGCTCTGTATCACTTGCTGTTTATACCGTTTGGCATGTAAGTAGTCCTGTTTGGTGGCTTCACCAGGTTGGCACCTCATTTTTAGGTATGCCTGGTGCTGCTCCTGGCATGCCCTTCTGCACTCTCCATTGAACCAGGATTGATCCCCTGGCTTGATGGTAATGGTTGAGTGGGGATATGCTGGGCCATGAGGTTACAGATTGTACTGGTTCCACTGCTGTTGATGGCCCACAGAGCCTCACGGATGCCCAATCTTGAGTTGCTAGATCTGTTCGAAGTCTGTCCAATTTAGCACCGTGATAGTGCCACACAACACGGTGGAGGTTATTCTCAATGTGAAGGTGGAACTGTGCAGTGGTCACTCTCACTGATACTGTCATGGACAGATGCATCTGCAGCCGACAGATTGGTAAGAATGAGGTCAAGTATGTTTTTTCCTCTTGTTGGTTCCTTCACCACATGCTGCAGACCCAGTCTAGTAGTTATATCCTTTAGGACCCGACCAGCTCGATCAGTAGTGCTGCCGCTGAGCCACTCTTGGTGGTGGACATTGAAATCCCCCATCCAGGGTACATTTTGTGCCCTTGCCACCCTCAGTGCTTCCTCCAAGTTTGTTCAATATGGAGTTGTACTGTTCATCAGCCGAATGAGGACGGTACGTGGTAACCAGTAAGAGGTTTCCTTGCCCATGTAACCTGAAGCCATGAGACTTCATGGGGTCTGGACTCAATGTTAAGGACACCCAAGTCAACTCCCTCCCAACTGTATATCACTGTGCCGTCCGCCACTTCTGCTAGGTCTGTCCTGCCGGTGGGACAGGACATATCCAGGAATGGTAACAGTGGTGTCTGGGGTGTTACCTGTAAGGTATGATTTCGTGAGAATGACTATGTCAGGCTGTTGCTTGACTAGTCTGTGAGACAGCTCTCCCAATTTTGGCACTAGCCCCGAGATGTTAGTAAGGAGGACTTTGCAGGGTCGACAGGGCTGTTTGTTTTGCCATTGTCTTTTCCGGTGCCTAGGTCGATGCTAGGTGGTCCATCTGGTTTAATCTCTTTGTTGAGACTTTGTACCGATTGATACAACTGTGTGGCTTGCTAGGACATTTCAATTGTGTGTCAACCACATTGCTGTGACTCTGGAGTCACATGTAGGCCAGACCAAGTTAGGATGGCAGATTCCCTGGAGGGCATTAGTGAACCAGATGGGTTTTTCCAACAATCGACAATGGTTTCATGGTGATCAGTAAACACTTAATTCCAGATATTTTTTATTGAATTCAGATTCCACCGGCTATCTTGTGGGATTCGAACCCAGGTCCCGAAACATTAGCTGAGTTTCTGGATTGATAATCTAGCGATAATACCACCAGGCCATCGCCTCCCTTCTACAATAAGAACATAACAAGGAACACCAGTTATAGACAAGAGGCAAGAAAAACGACTGTTGATTTAACAAGAAAGACATTCATTTATTAATTACCTTTCATGACTCCTGGTTGTCTCAAAACACTTCACACTCAATGAAGTGTTTTTGAAGTATAGCCTCTCTTGTCATTTTGGAAACATGGCAAGTAATTTGTGTGGAGATGCCGGCGTTGGACTGGGGTAAACACAGTAAGAAGTTTAACAACACCAGGTTAAAGTCCAACAGGTTTATTTGGTAGCAAAAGCCACACAAGCTTTCGAGGCTCTAAGCCCCTTCTTCAGGTGAGTGGGAATTCTGTTCACAAACAGAATTTATAAAGACACAGACTCAATTTACATGAATAATGGTTGGAATGCGAATACTTACAACTAATCCAGTCTTTAAGAAACAAAACAATGGGAGTGGAGAGAGCATCAAGACAGGCTAAAAAGATGTGTATTGTCACTACCCAGCCTTCAGGAGAACAGTGACCAAGACACCACACAACCCTGCCACAGCAACCTCTGCAAGACGTGCCGGATCATCGACACAGATGCCATCATCTCACGTGAGAACACCATCCACCAGGTACACGGTACATACTCTTGCAACACGGCCAACGTTGTCTACCTGATACGCTGCAAGAAAGGATGTCCCGAGGCATGGTACATTGGGGAAACTATGCAGACGCTGCGACAACGGATGAATGAACACCGCTCGACAATCACCAGGCAAGACTGTTCTCTTCCTGTTGGGGAGCACTTCAGCGGTCACGGGCATTCGGCCTCTGATATTCGGGTAAGCGTTCTCCAAGGCGGCCTTCGCAACACACGACAGCGCAGAGTCGCTGAGCAGAAACTGATAGCCAAGTTCCGCACACACAAGGACGGCCTCAACCGGGATATTGGGTTCATGTCACAATATTTGTAACTCCCACAGTTGCGTGGACCTGCAGAGTTTCACTGGCTGTCTTGTCTGGAGACAATACACATCTTTTTAGCCTGTCTTGATGCTCTCTCCACTCCCATTGTTTTGTTTCTTAAAGACTGGATTAGTTGTAAGTATTCGCATTCCAACCATTATTCATGTAAATTGAGTCTGTGTCTTTATAAATTCTGTTTGTGAACAGAATTCCCACTCACCTGACGAAGGGGCTTAGAGCCTCGAAAGCTTGTGTGGCTTTTGCTACCAAATAAACCTGTTGGACTTTAACCTGGTGTTGTTAAACTTCTTAAAGTAATTTGTGCACAGAAAACTCCCAGAATCAGTATTATGATAATGTCCAGTTCATCTGCTTTTTGTGATGGTGATTGAGGGTCAAATATTGGCCAGGATGTCCAGGATAACTCCCCTGCTCTTCCTCCAACATACTGCCAAGGGGAAACTTTTATATTCATCCAAGCAGGAATTTGGAGTGTCTTTTGACTTTTCATCCGAGAGAGAGTAGGTCAAACAGTGCTGCCTCATATGCTTGGGTTTCTGCCTGTTACAGGTCTTGAACCTAGATCCTTGTGACTAGGGGGCACCATTGCTGCCAACCAAGCCACGGTAAATCTCAAGGAAGTTAATACCTCCGTACAGAGGTACAGAGATAAAGAAAGTAAGGAAGACCAAGGAAATGCTGTGTGGACAATGTCAAGAGTGACTTATCACAGAAAGTGATAGAGACAGCTGAAGTAGCCAGCCTTGTCCGAAACAGACAATCATGGAACGATTTCATTCAGCCCCATTATTGCTGCTCAGCTGATGGATGGAAAGTTGGTTGTATGGCATTACAAACATTTGTTTTCAAAACAACCCTCGTATGAGGATTGGCACCGTGGCACAATGGTTAGCACTGCTGCCTCGCAGCGCCAGGGACCCGGGTTCGATTCCCAGCTTGGGTCACTGTCTCTGTGGAGTCTGCACATTCTCCCCGTGTCCGCGTGGGTTTCCTCCGGGTGCTCCGGTTTCCTCCCACAGTCCAAAGATGTGTGGGTTAGGTAGATTGGCCACACTAAATTGACCCTTAGTATCAGCGGGGCTAGCTAGGATAAATATGTGGGATTACGGGGACAGGGCCCGGTGAGACTGTGGTCGGTGCAGACTTGATGGGTCGAATGGCCTCCTTCTGCACTGTAGGATTCTGTGAGATATCGCATTGAACACCTTCTGAAATTTACCCATCTACAGCATTCCTTTTATCCAATTGATCACTTTGTTTACAAACTACAAAGTTATTAAACATGACTTGCTTTCAACATATCTGTGTTGGCTGACCTTTATTAACTAATGTACTTATTTCTAAATGCTTACTAATTATATCTTACATTATAGGTTCAAAGGAATTTCCCACTGGACAAACTGGTCTACAGTTATCCAGTCTAACCTTCTCCCCATTTTTGAGGAAGAGTGCTACATTGGATACTCCGAACTATCATGACACAAATTTCTCCGTAAAGCAGGCTTGCAAAGTTGCTGGCACAGCCTCTGCTAGCTCCCCTCTGATTTACTATTGTGCATTCCATCAGGTTTGGGTAACTTACAGTTCTGCTGATTTTTCCAGCAAAGAAGCAATTTGCATTTATTCATGTTCTCAGAATGTTCTACCGCTGAAGAACTTTTGACGTGTAGCCACTGTTAGGGATATGCAGCATCCAATGTATAGAAAGTAGTCTCACAAATGGATAAATTACCAGATGATGTACATGACACTGATTTGATTTGATTTATTATTGTCACATGTATTGGTATACAGTGAAAAGTATTGTTTCTTGACAAAATATGCTGTTCACAGAATACACTGCCATTTCTACTGCGCAATAACTTTTTCCACGAGCTTCCCTTGATAACAAACAGTCCAGTTTTATTTTTCAATGTGAGCCAGTGTAACAGTTAGCTCTAGATTTCAGTGCAATGCAAGGAAGATCTATTTTTCACTCAATCTCCGTGCCTTAATTAAACCTCTCATGTTGCGAGCTCTGCATCCTAAACTCCTCAGATTGCCCGATTTTACTTTCTAACCCTAACCCTACCTCACCGGTCCGAGCATTGACCTGCTGTTGATACCACTCCAATCATCGGAAGGAGATCAACTCTTCCGCAAGTAAGTGCAGCCTCAACTTTTCTTTTCTTCTTTTTGCTAGAAGAGAAATTTGAATCCGGTTTTCGTCGCCAGTTTTCTTTCTATCCTATTGTATATGTTGCACTTGTGAGGATAAAAGGAAGTAGACTCTCAACACATGGGTTGGTTGAAGTCAACAAGGCAGGTTAATCGAGAAGTTGTTCACCGTATAAAGGTTTGGACTGACTAAAAGCCCACAAAGCAGCTGATGAAGTCACAAACTGAACATGTGACTAGACTCCTAAAGTGGCAGCACAACAACACAACATCGACCTAAATATATAACAGTTGCAGTGCACCATCATTTCCCCTTAGGGAATTGCCATCTTGACATTGCAGAGAGCCTTGTGCATTCTGATGGTCACCTTGAATGATGCTTTCGAAGTTTCCTTGCTCCTGGTAGGGTTACCCATGGCAGCAAGGTCAGTTGTGGGTGGGTGGGAGAGGGAGTGGGGGGGGGGTGGAGTGTCAGGCAAAGCGCAGGGTGGATGGGGAGTTCTGTGGGCATGGGGGATGGAAATAGGCAGTGGTGTGGTGGTTGGGGGAGGGAAGTTCTGGAGGGGGTGGAGCTCCGCGAAGAGGAGTGGGGAGGTGGGGTTGTGTTTTGATTTCTTTAAAAATTGGATCACCCTGTAAAAATGGTCTTCAAAAGGTGAAATTGTTGGTGGGGTGGACTCACTCAGAGAACAAAGAAAAGCACAGCACAGGAACAGGCCCTTCGGCCCGCCAAGCTGAGCCCACCTCGCTGGCGTCATGTCGTGGGACACACCCCTTACGTTTATTTTCACGAATGTCTGAAAATATGGCTGCAAAAGCCAGCAAGGCAGCTGATGGGCTGCCCTCCGCTTTTCCCACCCGAGACAACACTGAAAAAATAATCGGAAAATTACAGCCTCGGTCTCAGACAACCTCATGCAATTCTGCATTAACCCCCTGCACTCCTTTCACTGCAGGGATAGAGAGCTGCCAACCAATCAGACTGGATTTGAAATAGCCACAGGGCACTTGGAGTTGGTGAGAACATGTTCCCTGCCAACTCTTCAGATGGTGGGTAGCGAGACCCTGCCATCTGAAAAACTGAGGCCCAGGAACCATTCACTGCATTCATCAACCTGACCAAAGCATTCGACTCAGTGAATTGCGAGGCTTTGTGAATTGTGCTCCAAAGATTTGGGTGTCTGTGAAACTTCATCATAATCCTGAATTGTTTCATGATGATATGACTGCAACTGTCGAGGACATTTAAACCAGAAGCCTTCAAAAATCTGGACCGTGGTCAAGTACGGTTGTGTGAAAGCCCCCATACTATTTACAATCTAGCTGACAGTGACTAATCACCTCATCAAAGAACAACTGCCCTCTGATCAGTATTAAACTGATCAGTTTAACCCAGTGAAAATCTCTAACCTCAGTTGCTTCCATTCCAAAACTGGCCACTATAGACATATATGATCTACAGTTTGCAGATGACTGCAGGGTCATTGCCCACTCTGCAACAGATTAGCAAACCACTCTCGATCTCTTCAATACTGCATACGAGAAACTCGGCCAGTCCCTGAAAGTTGCCAAAACAAAACTCATCCATCAACCCACACCTGGTCAGTCAAATATTCCACCTCCTATATACGTTGAAGGAGACACTCAGGAACATGTTGAGTATTACCCATAACTTGGCAGACACCTCTCTCTAAAGGCGTTGAAGAGGAGATCCAACACTGCATCAGCCACTACAGCTCAGCCTTTTACAAACTATGGTAGCGAGCTTTTGACAACAAAGACCTGTACACAAGTCAACAAGTTGTCACCACACTCCTCTACAGCAGTGACACCTGGACTGTGTATCAACAACACATAACAGTGCCAGAGAAATGCCACCAGCAATGCCTCCACTGCAACCTCTGGATTCAATGGGAGGACCATTGAACATTGTCCTTCTTGAAGCCAGCTTCACAAGCATTCGGGGAAAACTCCTTCAAAATCAATAAAAATGGGCTGCACACTGTCAGAAGGGCTGAAATGTCAGAATCTCTCCCGCCAGGTCTTGTTTTCTCAACTCTTTAATGGCCAGAAGTCTGGCAGGGTAGGAAGAGACAAAACACTTTAAAGACACTCTGATGCTCTCCTTGAAGCATTGACATTAATGACTGGGAAGAATTTGCTACCAATTAATTCAGAATGGTAACAACTCGTCCATCAAGCTGCATCGCGCTTTGGCTCACAACGGCTTAATGGCGAGGCAGACCGGCGGCAAAGAATGAAAGAAAAGGAAGCAAATCCTGCACTTTGGATCCCACTACCTTGTGGGACATTCTGGCCCATGTGCTTGAAGGTCTGTGGGTAGAGAATTGGTCTGTTCAGTTACTTGAACAGCCATAGCAGAAATTCGCGACCCTGAGTAGGCGTCACCCTCAAATCGAGGGGCAACTGACATCGATGGTACCAATGAAAAATACTTAATAGCTCCTTCAAATTTACATTCCCCCTTTCAAACGTATTGGAGTGCACGGGTGATTTCAGCAACCCCTCATTTTTTTGTTGCATAGCCATGCACACACATCAGCTTAAAGGAAGTAACTAGTGCGTGTCCAGTGCAGAGATTTTTGGGTTGCTGTATGTACTAGAGGGAACATTGGTCCCAACCCCTCTAATTGTTAACTTCTCTATGCTTATAAAAAACATTATTGCAATTTATTTGTCTGTATTTTGCATACTTTTGGCCATTTATTTTCATTTTCATCTCCTTAGAGTGCCTTCTATATTCCTCTAGTGTTGCTAGGCCAAACCATTTGTCTCACTTTTTAGCTTAAGTTTTATTTTAATCCATTTATCCACAGAGCTTTATATTTTGATGCACCTCCCTTTTCCCTTTAGAAATAAATTTACTTACAATTGTTAACCTGTTGAGTAATGTGCTATCTTTTAATAAGTTGGGCCAGATCCTCTTTTATCTCACTGAACTTTATCTTTTCAAAGTTGAACAGGTTTATCTTTCACTCTTTCTTTCACCCTTGATTGAACTTAACTATGTTGTGATTACTACTTCCCAACTGTTCTCCTGCTTTCTTCAGTTGTTTGCCCCACTTCTTTTCCCAGAATTAAATCAAGCATTTGGTCTTCCTTGTTGGATGAGAAACATGCTGATCTGGACATGTAAGTGTTGTGCACTTTTGTCATATATCTTGCCTACACAAACCAGCCACCTATCCATTCACTCCGTCTGCATTTCCTGCTGCCTTGGAAAAGCCATCAGCATAATCAAGGACCCCATGCACCCCGGACATTCTCTCTTCCACCTTTTTCCATCGGGAAAAAGATACAAAAGTCTGAGGTCACGTACCAACCGACTGAAGAACACTTCTTCTCTGCTGCCATCAGACTTTTGAATGGACCTAACATAATATTAAGTTGATCTTTCTCTACATTACAGCTATGACTGTAACGCTACATTCTGCACCCTTTCCTTCTCCCCTATGTATTCTATGAACAGTATACTTTGTATAGCATGCAAGAAACAATACTTTTTATTATATACCAATACATGTGACAATAATAAATCAAATCTATGTTATAATGACATTGGGTGGGATTTTCCGGTCGCACTTGTCCTTCCCGAGGTCAATGGACCTTTCCATGGTCCGCCCCTCACCTGCTACAATTCCCGTGGCAGGCGGATTGGGAAAATTTGCCCCTATCTTCCCATTGTTAACATACAATAGTTTTGTTCTGTTTCTCTGAACTGTTTGAAGATCTTAATTTCTATCACCTCAGCTGCTTTATAGCACATTTCGAATTTTACAATTTATCTTCCTATGTATTGATTTTATCCATATGGATTCTGTCTTAACACAACCTTCTAGGAATTCCATACATTTTGCTGCTGTGATAGAATTCTTCATTAGCACAAACTGCCTCCCCCCCCCCCCCCCCCCCCGGCCCACCCACCCCCACCACACCACATTTTCTTTCCCTCTATCTCCTGAAAATGTAATATCATTTTCTCAGTCCTGTCCAAATGTCCATCACCTCCACTGTACATACTCAGAGAAAGGAAATACCCAACAGTCTCAGTCAAAAAATTAAGTATATGTAAACGCTTGTGTTTGGACCCAATTATAAATGATCACTGTATCATTACAAACATATGGCTGCAATAATTGAAGATGAGAATCCCAACATGGTTTAGTGCAGGTTTTCCTTAAGTATCTTTGATAAAAGAGTCAAATTACAAGATTTAAAAATAAAGCTTGATTCAACCAACTTCATTTCAAAAACAAAATCTCCGTTTTAGGATCTGTTTTTAGATTTTTGCTCAGCAAATTATAGATTTTTAAAATCAAACCTGTTATTGTCTTGTTAGTTGACCAAAACATGAGGATGATTAATCAAAAGTAGCATTGATCAATTGTTATATTTTATCCTGTTAATGTGGTGTCCTGCTAATTAATCTGATCCTTTTCTCAAAGAACGCAATGACTTATTCTTTATGTTTTTTTTTTATCTTCTACAGGATCACAAAGTTAAAACATGCAGATTTTCTCCCCCTTCTGAAAATGATGGTTGCAAAGGAAGCTAAGGAAGCTGGGACGACACAGTGCATTGCTGCCTCACAGCACTAGAGAGCCCAGTTCAAATCCGGCCTTGGGTCACTGTCTGTGTGGCGTTTGCACATTCTCCCTGTGTCTGTGTGGGTTTCCTCCGGGTGTTTTGGTTTCCTCTCACAATCCAAAGATGTGCAGGTTAGGTTGATTGGCCTTGCTAAATTGACCCTGGTGTCAGCGGGATTAGCAGGGTAAATGTGTGGGGTTAGGGGAATAGAGCCTGGGTGGGATTGTGGTCAGTGGAGGCTCGATGGGCTGAATGGCCTCCTTCTGCATTGTAGGGATTCTATGATGATATTCTCAGAACAGAACACAAGTGTTACATAAATTGTCAAACAGCTAGGAATATAAGCCCTATTCTTAATGACAACCCATTAAAGTTGTCATTTTGAAAATTGCTCATTTAGACACAAAATCTCTAATTATCAGAAGCGCTGATGAAAAAGGAAACTGAAATCTTTATTATGAGCTGGAATATATCAGTCAGCACTGCTGTTTCACAATTTAATGCTGTTTCAACATTTAAGCTGCAATTAGGTACCAAACATTATGCAATGATTAAAATAAAGAGCATATTCTGAATGAGTCATCATGTTCTTCAAAAATAAAATCCAATTAGTAGGCCCGTCATGAGTTAACAGGCCATTATTACAAATCATTAACTCCTGGGGTGGCACGGTGGCTAGCACTGTTGCCTCACAGCGTCAGGGACTTGGGTTCGATTCCCGGCTTGGGTCATTATCTGTGTGGAGTTTGCACGATGTCTGTGTGGGTTTCCTCCGGGTGCTCCGGTTTCCTCCCACATTCTGAAAGACCTGCTGGTTAAGTGCATTGACCCGAACAGGCGCCCCAGTGTGATGACTAGGGGAATTTCACAGTAACTTCATTGCAGTGTTAATATAAGCCTTACTTGTGACTAATAAATAAAATAAACTCCTTTGTAAGATGTTTAACCTCTTATTCTGGTTTTTAGCGAAATGCATCCATAGATATTGATGACTATTTGGCGCTGAAGATCTGGTGGATTATGTGATCCTATTCAAGTGAACCAATGTCATGTGTAGTGACTTCACAACACAAATCATGTCATTCGGAACTGAAGCCACATTGATACAGAAGGGAAGAACACGCTAGAAAATCTGCTACACCTTTAAACCATTGAAAGGATTCCCCCCCTTGTTTTTCTTAACCATCAGTAATGTGCAATTTTAAGCGTTTTTAGTGTAGAAAAATTGACTTCGGGCACTTTGAAGAATCATAAGGACAAACTGTACATCAAGCCAAAGAAGTGGATATTAAAAAGGGCCACAAAAAGCAATCTATAAGAACGGTGGAAGGGATAGCAATAGGTTATTGAAATTAAAGACCCCAGCACAGCCATAGGGATTATTCAGGGAGGACTGAAGCCTGGACTGTTAACACAAAGGTGGCAGTGATGGGTTGGTGAGTGGGAGCTGGAAAAGAACCCAAGAGGAGAGAAATGAAAGGGGGCATGGCCGGGACAACAACAGAAAAGGAACACGAGAGGTCTGTGAGCAGTTCTCTTGGAAGGTCTACTGAGAGTACAGTGGCAGAACTCCATCATATGTTCTCACCAGCAATGCCATAATTTAAGGCTGTCTGCCAAATCACCTTTTTGTTAAAATGAAATTGGTCCCATAGGGCTGGGTTTTCATGGAGCTGTTGTTAAAATGGCAGATGGACCTGGAGCCAGAAGTCCTGTCTCCGTTTCAGGCAGATCCAATTTTCGTTGATAGGGGAAAGAGGGCATGTTTAATCAGGCAGAATACTCAAACTCTGCTGGGTGGTCATTAGAACTTGGTGGTGAGTTCAAGTATGCCCCATTTTCACTGCAGCAAGGCCTTGATCCTGCAATGTCAGAGTCTTGAATTTATGGAGGAAACATAAATGCTCATGAAGGGTATGTAGAACTGTCAAGTTATTCCAATCCCAATCTTCTAAAAATTAAATAACCTGCTTATTTGTGTCAGCAAGATTGAAAAAGTCCAAGCCATGAAGTTATTTAAATCACCATCTATTTAAATATTATGACTGGAGATTTTTTTTATCATTGTGAAAGCTGTAATAGATATTTAGATCTTATTTTATTTCAACATGACTACTGAGGTCTGCCCATGGTGGATACTGGCTGAGTATAAGGGCATAGGGTGGTGGGTGGGGCATAGATTGGCATTAAATTTCATGGAGGCTATAAGGAGCCAAGGAATTTTGATGGGGTATATGTATTTGCACCTAGACTATAAAGGGCCAAGGGTGGTGGGGCATGAGTTGGCATGGATGGGGGAGTGGGGAGGGGGTTTGATGGGCTCGTGGTAAAGGGCCTAATATTTAACAGAACAACTAAAATGAAGTCCCAGAGAACTGAGGTGGGCTTTTAAATCAGCCTACCTCAGCACTCAGAAGCTTTTGTGTCTGGGGGTGTTGCAATCCCTTCCTCTCCATCCCAGAATGAAAATCACAGCCTTCAGGGTACTTTTTCCCTAAGGCAGGTGTGCTGAGCTGGGGGACATTTCCTGTCTTGAACTATCCATCTTGGGAGCAAAAATCCACCTATAGGGACTGGTGCAGGGTAAAGGAATCTTAGCTCTTTGCTCGACTTTCAAAAACTAGTTGCACTAACTGGAAAACCATTGACACTGTGAAACTCAGATTCATCTGCTCTAGTTTCTAATATCTGGTTCATAAAGGTAGAAATAACCATTTTAAAACAGCACGTGGTGTACAGAAAATGTTCAACAAAGATGCTTTTACCCTCCCCATGTCCCTGACATGACAAAACCTCGAGTTGCTTTTCCATATTTGGATATCTTGCTAATAATACTGGATTCCTCCTCAAAGATCATGTATGGGGGGAATTTTCCCATCCCGCCCGCACGCCACGGGAATTGTAGCGGGCGGGGGACAGGCCATACAAAGGTCCATTGACCTCGGGTGGGATTTTCCAGTTTTGGGGCGACCGTGGCTGGAAAATCCCACCCTATGTGTATCTGTAAAAGGAAGAGGATGGATTTTCACTTAAGCCCGTAACTTCCAGACCAAATTCCGATTTACGGGGATTGTGTGCTGCACATGCAGGTTGGAACAAGGTGTAAGTCCCGATGCATGGACATGTGTGGTGAGAACGCGCCAAGTTTAAACCTCTGGTTCTGCTTTTTTCAAGTTGCTGGTATTGAAGCTCTGTGCTGAAATCTCTCCCTAACTTCCCTGATTGCCCCGATGATAGGTGAGTATTTACACTTATTTATTTGCACACTTTTATTCTGCTCTAGCTGCAGTGAGAAGAGACAGCAGACATTCTTTAGGTGGGTGAATTATTTCGTAAATGTGTTTTAAAGATGTTTAAATATATGTAATACGTAGTGAAAGAAAGAGTTTTCTTTTGCAACTTTGTCATGACACTCTGTTAATTCCATTAAAAAATACATTCATATATAACAAAGTGGATTTGCAGTGTCCATAAAAAGGTTCAGCTGAAGTCCATTTGGATTTTGCTATATACTTTAAACAGTGTTATTTATCCCAATTTTAAGAGTCCCTCTGATGCAATGTTGATCCTTAGAAACCTCTTAAGATATAGGGCCTGATTCTCCCATCGCGACACGCTAATTGTTTGGCACATCGGGTTGGGAGATTCTTGTGTCGGCAATTTCGCGGGATTCGCGCACGTGTTCCTGCCGCATGCGCATCTCCCACCACCGGAGAGCAGGCGCGATCGAGACCACGTTGGAAACCAGCGAGAAGACCAGGTAAGTGATTTTAATCTCTTTTTAATGTAATTTAAATGTCATTATTAGGCCCAGGACTGAATTCTCCAGGTCCAACAGCATCTCCCACCCTGCCAGGAGTATTTCACTCCGGCGGGGTTTAGAGTAGTTCCTCACGTTCAGGGAACTAGTGGGAGACACTGCTGGAATGAAGGGGCGCGGGGGCAATTGGGGCCTCCTGGGCATGGGCACCCTGGCAGTGTCAGCCTGTGCCCCCGGCACTGCTCAAGGGGGAACCTTGGCACTGCCCACCTGGCATCGGGATGTGCCAAGGGGCAGGACCTATCATGGGCGGGGCTTAGGGGTGATCGATGGGGGTGGAGGGGTCCTACTGCCACTCTGCATGGGTGATTGGTCGGGACTGGAGAGAGGCCAGCGATCAGGGCAGGCTGGGGAGTGGGTGGCCTGCGGGGAGGGTCTGCCTCCCGGGGGGACACTGCCTCCCGTGGCGGGGGGGGGGGGGGGGGGGGGTGGTGGTGGTAGGGGGTTGGAAGGGCAGCATTGCAGGGGTCCCAGGCCAGCCAGCAAATGGGTGTCTGACAGTGTGGGACCACTGTGCATGACTGTCAGACTCTGCCGTGAATAGGATCCGCCCCCAGAGCGTTTAATGATATTCCCAATTGTGACCTCTGCACTGCAGAGTGGGGAAGATTCGAGACTGAATTCCCACTGAAAAAACAATCGTGAATTACACCATTTTTCCCACCAATTCAGCACTTCCAATTTTTGGGGGAGGAGATCCCCCCCCCCCCCCCCCCCCATAAAGTGAAATGAGTTCTACATTTACAGTGGGAAGTATGCAACTTAGCTATTTCAGATGCTTTAGGAAAGTGTATTCCTTACGGTGACATATGCAAGTCTCTTGGAAGCTGAACTATCTCTCCAATAGATTTTGCAGAATCCAGTGCAGATTGAAAATCTGGAGTCATTCCACCACCGCTGGTACATCACATTTAGCTTGGCTTCTTAAAATCACTGAAGTTCTTCTGAGGTTTTGGCGAAGGCATAGAGGTCACGAGAAGAGTCAGGCTACCTGTAAAATGTACAATTAATGGGTCGAATTTTACCACTACGTTGCGCCTATTTTCGGGTGCAAAAAAGTTGTAAAGTGGGGTGTGAAGCAATTAGCGCGATCTGTGCCCGTTTACGCACCAGTTCCCACTTTACAAAGGGAAAAAAATCGACGCGATCGGGAGCCCGCCCAAAACGGCCAAGACGCCAATTTAAATATTTTAGCATTAATCTGAATGCAATTAGCGAGCTGCACGCCCCACTTACGAGCACGCCTGCCTTTACCACCTCGTTCGCCCAAGCCAGATCTGTCTGGAAAACACCTCCTCTTGAAAAGTCGGCTTCTCGCTCTCCATCAGCGGGGGTTAGTGAGGAGGTAAGTGTAGACCGCGGATGACTCTGTGCTGCTCACAGGGATTGTTTGTGGTGTCCATGTTGTGTTTTGGGTTGGGAGGGGTCTGCGAATGTGTGGGAGGGTGGGGGGGCTGTTGCTGATCACGGTGTCTGATGTCTGATTTTCAGCATGGACCTGGGTCTCAGCACTGACCTCGGGTCCTAGGAATGCTGCTGGGTCCTAGTGCACGCAGCTCTGTTGCAGGTGGGGGATGTGCTGGAAACCCTTTGAAGTGGCAGTGTTGCAGCCTCGGGACTTTTCAAGCAGCACTGTCTGTGGTCACTACTGCATGGGTTCTGGGTGTGTGTTACTGGGGGGAGGATGGGGGAGCTGTGTTGCTGGGGGGCTGTGGGGGAGTATGGGGGATTGTGTTGCTGGGGGGGCTGAGTTGCTTGGGGGCTTTGGGGGGTATGGGGAGCTGTGTTGCTGGGGGGGCTGTGTTGCTGGGGGCTGTGGGGGGTATGGGGGGGGCTGTGTTGCTGGGGGAGGTTTGTGTTGCTGGGGGGTTGTGTTGCTGGGGGCTGTGTTGCTGGGGGGTTGTGTTGCTGGGGGCTGTGGGGGGGCTGTGTTGCTGGGGGGCTGTGTTGCTGGGGGGTGTGGGAGGTTTGTGTTGCTGGGGGGGCTGTGTTGCTAGGGGCTTTGGGGGGCATGGGGGGGTTGTGTTGCTGGGGGGCTGTGTTGCTGGGGGCTGTGGGGGGTATGGGGGGATTGTGTTGCTGGGGGGGGCTGTGTTGCTGGGGGCTTTGGGGGGGTTTGTGTTGCTGGGGGGCGTGTGTTGCTGGGGGCTGTGGGGGGGTATGGGAGGGCTGTGTTGCTGGGGGCTGTGGGGGGGGTGTATTGCTGGGGGGTGCTGTGTTGCTGAGGACTGTGGGGGAGATGGGCAGTGTATGTTGCTGGGCTAGGGGCAGAGTTCCTTAACCTCTCCATCTGTCTCTCCCCTTCTCCAAATTCTGTCCCCCCCATTCAGATTGATGAGATGGCTTTTGCGATGCAACCCATTGACCTTGCCGTACTTTTGGTTGCTGCTGGAGCTGAGGAGGAGGAACTAGAGGATGAATTGTGGGCCTTACCATTCACAGGAGTAGAGGGAGACGGCCACCGGAGGCAGGACGTGGCCGCCATTTGCCCTGGGGCGGGTGTGGAGCACAGGAGAAGGGGGGAGCGGAGATACTGGCAGTTCCGCATGTGAGTGTCCTTCGAACAACTGTCGGACATTGCGTGCTGCTGATGGCTCCGGCTCTGAAAGGAGACAGTGCGGCACCTGTGCCGTTTGTTACAGACCTGGCATTGTGTGTGTGTGTGGCGGGGGGTGGGGGGGGGGGTGGGGGTTGCGGGGGGCACCCACTCTCAGTGGCTATGAAATTGAAGGCTGCTTTAAACCTTTATGCCGCCAATGGAGATCTATGCGGCATTTCGCAGTAAGCTGTCCACAACTGCATGAAGGAGGTCACGGATATCCTGTATGCCCGGGCTGGCCAGTATCTCAAATCTAACCTGGACCAGGGCCAGCAGGAAGCCCAGGCTGCAGGATCCACAGCCATCGCGGAGATGCCAAATGTGCAGGGGTCTATAGACTGCACCCATGTCGCCCCCCCCAAGGCCCCGCTTCAGAATCCACGATGATTCATGAATAGATAGGACTTCCATTTCCTAAATGTGCAGTTGATGTGTGACCATAAGATGAACATCATGCGCGTCTGTGCCAGACACCCTGGCAGCGTGCATGACAGCTTCATCTATCTGAGCTTCAGCTCAGATTTCCCAGAAGTCTTTGAGGAGGAGCCCAGGATGCAGGGATGGCTCGTGGGGGACAGGGGGTACCCACGTTGGACTTGGCTGATGACGCCTGTGCAGAGGCCTGAGACTGATGCGGAGACCCGGTATAATGAGGCCCACGTAGCCACCCGTTCAATAGTGGAGCAGTGCATAGGGCTCCTCAAGATGCGTTTCAGCTGCCTGGACTGTTATGGTGGGGTCCTACAATATAGCCCCCTGATTTCTTCCCGCATTGTGGTGGTGTGCTGTGCCCTACACAACCTGGCGCAGCAGTAAGGAGACCTTCTGGTGGAGGAGGACATGGAGGCCGACCAGCCGGGCATTGCTGGGGAGGAGGCCGCCCAGCAAGAGGAGAAGAGGAGGACAATGCCCAGCAACACCACCCAGGCACTGGAGGGCTGGCAGAATCAGGCATGCGAGAGCAGCGAGGGAGGCCCTGATCACCAGGCACGTTGCTCACTAGGGGCCTGTGTTGCTGCATGTGGGTTCTATTCCCTCCTCCCCAAAGTCCTACTATCTCCTGCAACATTGTCACACCAGAGTGGTGGGCCTGGGTATGCTGTGTTAGTGAGTTTCTTTGGCAGGCAGGAGGGTGATGATAAATCACTAAGCACCATTATGATGATGCCCTGGTTCAAACTAGTCTGACTCCTACCTGAGCTCCGCATGCACGCTGGCACCTGGGCCCACATCTGTATAATAGGTAAGGGATCAGTAAACCCTCATACAGGGCCCTGGGGTGGGTGGGAGGGGAGAGGTGAAGGGGAATCTCTCATGGGTTCTGGGGATGCCATTCCTTCATTTTCTCAGTGACACAGTGTTTAGGGGCCTCCGCCACTGACATCAACATGAAAGTTCCCTCCGGCGACCGTCAGGGTAAGAACATTCTTGTCAGAGACAAATCTGAGACAAATTAGTCACAGGTGGGTGGTGAGAAAACATTTATTGCTGACAAAAGAAGTGACTTATTGATCAGTGCTAACATTAAAACATGTTAACAGGAAACGTTAATGTTCATAAATATCTATCTACCTAGTGCTGCCCTTCACCCGTGCCATCTCAGTGCTGCTACAATTTCTTAACTTTACGTGGCCTACCACTACGTCTTGGTATCTCCCTGGGATGTACATCGGAGGTGTAGGGGGCCAGCCCCCTACCACGCCTGTGATGCGCGTGGCTGGCATCCTCTGGAGGGCCTGGACCTTGTGGACCCTGGCCGGCTTCCAGCTGGATGTATCCCTGACACCCTCTTTATCCCGCTGCCCCGGTGTCAGAAAGGGGGGAGTCAAAAGGTGTAGTCACTGCCAAAGTCTTCTGGTTGGAAGGCTCCGGCATGGGTCCGATCCCTTCCTCCTCCCTCGGGGTTCCTGTGGGCCCCTGGGTCACTCCATGGGACGGCGATGCTTCTGCAGTGAGCTCCAGAATCTCCGGCGTCACCTGGCCCTGCCATTCTAGCCGTGGTGGTTGAGCTCCCTGAGTCGGGGGCCACCTGTCAATGGCAGCAGCAAGTGCCATCTGAGACTGGGCTATGCTCTGCAGCCCCTTAGCCATGACCCTCTGTGACTGGGCCACGTTCTCAAGGGCTGCTGCCATAGCTCATTGTGTCTCTGCGCTGTCCCGCTGGGTCTCCTGTAAGCTCTCGAGCCTCTCAGCCATGGGCCATAGAATCTCGAGAAGCCTGTTGAGTCCCTCAGCTGTGGCTGGCTGTGACTCAGCCGTGGCCCTTTGGGACTCTGCTGTGACCCGCTGTGACTTGGCCATCACTTGGAGCTTGCCACTCATGGTGAGGATTCCCTGCTCCAGACTTTGCACTGTGATGCCACCCTTGCAGTGTTGGCCTGGGAACCACGCAAGCCAGGCAATAGCTGGTCCACCTGAAAGCTTTGGGACTCCTCCCAACAGCCTCACAGTCAGTCCAGTGTGGCCGTCAGCCCCTCCTGCATTCCCTGGCTCTGTTGCTGCATCTCCAGCAGCTGAGGGAGAAATGATCTCAGAGGCCCAGCATGTAGCCTGAGGTCAGCTTGTGCCTCCGGCAGGCCCCTGCGTGCCAGAGGCCTCGGACGTTCCCTCCTCCACCCGATGTACATTATCAGATATGTCGTGCTCACCAGAGAGTGACGCAGAAGCCTCCCCACTAACTGGACCCACCGATGCGAGAATCTCTGGGATGGAGAGTTATGAGGTGGAAGCTGATGCCAAACAAGTGTCGCCCTTCGGAGGTGCCTTTATTCGCTTCCTCTGAGGAGTCTTCTGAGATGTCAGGGGCAGAATGGGCGGGAGCAGCAGTGGGGCTGCAATGCCAGATGCCCCGGGGTTCATTCCTGCAATACAGGACACAAGGTTAAGTACAAGGGAGGGAGAGGAATCTGGGATGCAAGAAACTTACTTGACATTTCTCCACTGAACATAGAACAAAGAAAAGTACAGGACAGGAACAGGCCCTTCGGCCCTCCAAGCTTGCATTGACCATGCTGCCCATCTGAACTAATACCCTCTACCCTTCTGGGGACCATATCTGTCTATTCCCATCCCGTTCATGTATTTGTCAAGACGTCCCTTAAAAGTCACTATCGTATCTGCTTCCACTACCTGCCCCAGCAGCAAGTTCCAGACACCCACCACACATTGTGTAAAAAAGTTGCCTTGTACATCTCCTTCAAACCTTATCCCTCGCACCTTAAATCTATGCCCCCTAGTAATGGACTCAAATTCAGTGGAGGATTGACTGCCAGCCCAACTTCTCGACACCAGCCCAACCATGCTGTCACTGATGGCCCGGATGTACTCCTATCCCGAAAGCTCCAGCACCTGCTCCTCAAAAGGGATGAGGACTTGGACGTCAGGCTCATCGCCCCGTCTTCGCTCTCTCCCGGCAGTCATGGGCATTCTTCTCCTCTGGGGACAGAAGGAGCCATGAAAAAAATGATGACATGACTCCTGCAGGTTATCAGGGGGTGGCCCCTCAGAGGACAAGAGCTGTGATACTCTTGGGTGAGTGGGGGTGCTGAGGAAGGAGGTGCTTGGGGCTCAGGGGCTCGAAGCATGCAGGGTGCTGGGGGAAGGGATCTGGGGATGATTTGGGGAAAGATGCAAGATGGAGTTAAACACTCACCTTTGCTGGCTGGATAAGGTCATTGACCTTTTTGCGACACTGCTTCCCGGTTCTCTTGGCCAGTGCCATGGCACTCAGAGGTGGCCACTGCCTCCCAGGCCGCTTTCCCATCACTTCCCTTGGGATGATGTCCTGCTGGGTGGGTGGGGGGGGGGGGGAGGGGGGGAAAATGGGGGAGGAAAGAGGTGCCCCGCCTTGCCTCCACTTAGTCCACCAACCAGGCCAGATCTTATTCCAGAAATCTGGAGGCTGCCTTCTTCGACAATATTTCTTCCTGCACTGCCTACCTGTCTGTTTTATGGAACTGCCCCTTGTTAGGTCGGATCAGCTGCAGGCAGTTTGAGAGAGCATCCCAGAAAGTTGAATGCAGTTTACTTGTTAGCATTGAGCGGAAGCCAAATGAGCCCTTGCAGGTGTGCTGATGGGGTGGGGCGGGGGGAGGTGGAATCTGTGCCTCTATGATGACTGGGGGCAGGGGTGAGAGAGGGATGTGTTAAACAGCCATTGGGGCCGGTGGGAAATGGGGGCCTTGTGCAGGTGGGTCCAGGGTAGTGGGGGGGGGGGGGGGGGGGCACTGCCACTCTGCCTGCAATTGGCGGGGGTGGGGGGGGGTGGGCGCTGCCAATCTGCGTGGGATCAGCGGGGGAGGGGGCCACTATAGGTCTAGGCGGCGGGGCTGCGATCAGACTGGGTGGCGGGGGGGGGGGGGGGGGGAATAAGGGGGTCAGTAATGTTGGGAGTCTAATATCCGTGGGGGCCCGGGGAGGCATTTATCCAGCCCGGGAGGGGAGCTGCTTTATTTTATTTTTTTGTTGCACATGTGCAGTTGGAGGCTCCGATCGGAGCTGTAGGCTTTCGGCTGTTAAGCCCCGCCCACAGGTTTCTGCAGTGAGCAATGAACTAGCTCAAGATTTTGCAGCCAGAGTGCGTATTGCAGGGGGGGGGGGGGGGGGGGGGGCCTGAAAATGCACCCGAAAAACGGATCTGGAACTCTCCCAGTTCCACGCTCGTCCGACAAAAAGTTGTAAAATACCGCCCAATATGTCCTTCCCCTCTTCTCCTCAGATCCCTCCCTCCCTCCCCTCGTTTACAGAAAAGGAACCGCTGTGTTAAAGTTAAAAAAAATATTTTATTGATCATTGCGTCAAAGAGGAAAAATAGATTTTATTGCAAGAAATTTGAGAAGATGAAGCAGTTTAATGAAATGTCATAGTGCAGCTACTAAAGTAAAATGTTTAGTTAAATATTATCATGGTATCAAAGTTTTGTTGTTATAACATTATTTTTGTTAATAAATGTTTTTTTATCAAACTTTACAAAATTCTACTGAAGCTTTATTGAAGCATTAAAACATAACATTTAAATATGAGATAATTATAAATGAAGTAAGCAAGGCAGAATAATACTAATGACAAACACATATGGTGGTTTAGATTTTCCATGGCCCAAAATGTGAACTCTCCTTTGCTCCTCATGCAACAAGGTATCCAAATCATGGTCTGAGAAGTTCTTCCTCCCAATTACATTTTCAGTTTCGATATTCTAAATTAAAACATACAAATACTTGTAAACACATCACACATAAAGTTATATAATATAATGCAGATATAAATGGTAGTTTCACAGATTTAAAACAAATAACAAAACCTATGTTCATTTATACATATTAAATAACGCTCATCTTCAATCATAAAGATAAAATAAAAAATTACACTTTAACTTAGCCAACAATAGGATTAACTGCTTAAAAGAATGAGTGAAAAACAAAATCAACATACCTTTATCATAACAGGGAATCCTTATGATCTCTCTGTCTTCACTTTGAAACGGCTGTTTCAAAGCTGGACCTCAGTGGCTGTTCCCCAGTTTGGCTCTGTCATGAGGGGCATGGCTAGAGTTTTCCTGTGCCATGTGGAGATTGCCCAGCTGAAGGGGGGGTGGTGGTGGGGTTGCTGCTCCCATTGGAAGTTGGATTGCGATTTTTCAACTCCGGTAAATGCGCAAAAAAATTCAATTACTTTTGGCGGCCCATGGCTTTCTCCCGCTAGTCAGAAGTTATGGGCCATAGTGTTACCATCAGTATATAGTAAAGCCTAATAGTCAGCATGCAAAATCTTCATTTGGGCTGAAGTCATCAGACTCTCCCACCTTGATTACAACACATCCCCATGGGCTAAAAATGTAATCCATCTCCAAGATGCTCCAACCTTGGGAGTCGAGATCCCGCATCTCCATCAGGAGTTACACCAGCCGGGAGACAGAGATTAGTTTGTAATCATTTTGCGGGATTTAATCTTACTGACATAATCTATCACATTACCATCTCAAAAGATACCAACAGCACTAATCATTAACTAGTAAATTCATGATTTTTGTTACAGAGCTGGAATTATTAAATCGCTATGAAACATGTGTGTCACAACAACTATTGAGTTTCTGTGAGTGCACCCTGCTGTCAGAGAAGTGTTTATTTGTACTGACACAACACAATCTCTTCTAGATCTTTCCACGATTTTACAATACACAAACTCATCTTTAGGCAAACTGCCTAAACCTGCAATTTTGAGTCTTATTATTTTGGAAAGTGAGGCAATTAAACATATCTTCCTAAAATAGTGAAACAGAGCTCCAATATACAGGGCCTCTCGGAACGTGATGGTTGTAACTCTCTCCTGTTGCCCTCCCAGTCATCTCCATAGATGCTTTTGTCTGGTACACCACCTACTGGCTGGTTCTTTCTAGAGTTTCCAGATGATATTTCCCCACCCACAACCAAGGAAGACACAAAATAAAGTTCAAGGTTGTTTTTAAACTATTTTTGTAACTTTCCACCCCGCCTCCTCCCTGTTTCTTGTTTGCCATATGTTCTTCAAACATTCTTGTGTGGAATGTCTGAGCTTCTAATCTACTTGAAAAGAAAAATAAAGGTACATCTCATTGAAGTACCTTTGAGTCATCCTCATTTTGGTGATTGCTTTAAAATTGCCTAGAGTTAAACTGAATTGAATAGGCACTGGAACCACATAGAAGCTCTTCAACTTGAAGAGTGAAAACTCAATCCGTGGCCTATTTAGCCCGATTAGGAAGGCAGTTATCCAGCAACATTTTTTATTGCTACAAGTGGGTTAGGCAGACAAGTTGCTGCTAGTTTGGATTGTTCATTACCTCAGTATTTCAGTTCTGTACTGACTGCAGGGCACCTCCATCGGTGTTCAACCAACTCTCTGAATTTTAAACTTCAAAAGGGCACCTTTATATTTCTAATATGAGTTACACCGAGCAGTCAGCAGAACTGTGTGCATGAGATTAAGTTCACTCTGCTCTCCTGAAACTGGATTATTAGAAAAAGCAAGACTGGGGCAGTGTAACTCAGTGTTGGCCCCTCACACTCTTCTCAAAGCAGCTATTGGTGCATCAAGCACTGTCCTTGACTCAGTTAAGCACATATGGCACATTATGAAATAGAAGAATAAAGGATGAGGGGCCGAGACAAAAGCATGGAGCTAAAAGAAGTCAAATAAATCAAGTGTGACTAACATGTCGCAGAAAGGCAATATTTTATTGGAGGAAGAAAAAACAAAATATATTTTCCATATCCTCATTCAAACAGTGGGATAAGTTTCAAACAGGCAGGTATGTGAATTTGATATTTAGATTCTGGATCCACCCGTCCTGTGCTTTTGAAGAGCGGGGAACCCCATTTCCTGTGGTGTAAAAAATAGAATATGGCTGTGGTTGTTTCTGTTTCTGGGCAAATTGTGGTCACAAACTATTTGAGAGTTCCTTCATAAATTTTAGATCACACTGCAGAGAATGTCTTCCTTTTAAACTTGGGCTGGGGTCTGGAAAATGCGTGGGATGTGTCAAAAGCATCCGAGGTTTCAAAAACATTATCCAAGGGAAGGTTTATAGTCACTGAATGCCGCCCCGCTTGAACAACTTCAGGTAAACGGCCTTCAATCATGGCTTTGTTTGGTGAAACCGCAACATTTTGTCTAGTTTGGAGCGAGCCTCAAGTCACATTGTAGACCCTCGTGATGTTTTCCTATGTCTGGCTGTCAAATGTTTGCAATGTTGAGAAATGCAACTATTAAAAATTACATTTCAATTTTATTTGGTTCAAATATTACGTAGAACACCTGCATGAACAATGGTCCACACATTTCCCTTGTCCTAGTTATCATTTGTAATTCTGGATTACAGGTGTGTGCACATACCATTACTTAGGTGATGAACAAAAGTTCACTTTTGCTGCCAACATAATCCAGTGCTCAATAGTGAAAGGAGGAAATAGCTGTCATGTAATTACTGCTGGCACAAAAATCTTCATGTGGTAAGACACACAAATCTATGGGATACAGCCTTTTCAAGTCACAACAAGCCTCTCTTTGTCAGGACTTTGCTTCAGCTGATCTGTTTTTCCTCGGTTTCTGGCCAAGTCAAATAATGAGATCATTCCATTTCAGAAATGTCCTGCAATAACAGTATCCAATCCAAACAGCTTCAGTAGCTGGGCTACATTCAAAAGCCTCACTTTTTGAATGCTGAGCCTTGTGTGGTCTACTGTTCTAGAAAATTCTGGTGCAGGAGGTAGTCCCTTTAAAAGCCATGCGACATGCTGGGCTTGACTGGCAGCCATCGTTGTTAGCCGGCAGAGTTCTGATTCATCGTCTACAACCGCACGGGACTGGGAAATAAGGGCTGAAACATGATCCCGGAGTAGATTGGCAAAAGTAATCTTCTCTGCCCAAAGGTTAAATTCACCTTTATCAAAAAGCACGTCATATTCCCCCTGAAACGAAGAAAATACATTGTCTACAAAGGGAACATAATCTTAAAATTCTCCAGAAGAAATATGAAACTAAATTTAAAACACACTTTTATTTATTATTCTTTTCATTCATGGGATGTGAGCATCGCAGGCAGGTCCAGCATTTATCCCCATCTTTAACTGCCCTCGAGAATGTGGTGGTTAAATGCCTTCTTGAATCACTGTAGTCAATGTGGCAAAGGTACTCCCACAGTGCTGTAGGGTAGGGAGTTCCAAGATTCTGACCCAACAACAGTGATAAATCCTTTCTGATAAATCATTATACTGGTTCCCATTTAATAAAGCGTAACAAAAGTTTATATTTTTCAAAAAAGGAACTGAGCAGGCAGTATTGCGTTGTTAATGTATCAACTCAGTTAGAAATACCCTGCAACAATGTACAGTTTTAAAAGAAATGTAGAGTTTTGCTTATGCTTATAATAGACCTGGATTACAAGAATTAAACCACTGTAGATGAGAGACATGTTGCAGTCCCTAGATTCTCTGGGGGAATATTTCTACAATGGCAGATGGGTCCAAATATTTGGCATGTCCCTACAATTCAGAGCATAGGAAGGTGAATCTTTCTTTCCATTTGAGTGGTCATTATTAGTTAAAAAACAAATGAATGGGTGATTCTTGCTGGTCCTGCATTTCTGATAAATTTAGTTAATAGGATGTCCTTACTCATGTTTAAGCTCTTCTGTCAAATATAGAACGGACACATACACACATGAACACACACACTCATGAACATGCACACACATGAACAAGCACATACACACACATGAGAATAAAGAACATATGTTACAAACCAATTTTTCTATGACAAAGAAAAAAGCTAAACGAACTAAATTTAAGACACTTGGAGCTGGATTTTATGGTTTATGGCAGGGTGAGTGAGGGAGGCAGAACATAAAGTGAATAGTCCTCTCGCTCCTGTCCCTGTTGTGTAGGGCAGCACGGTGGTATAGTGGTTAGCACTGCTGTCTCACAGCAAGAAGTCTCACAACACCAGGTTAAAATCCAACAGGTTTATTTGGTAGCACAAGCCACTAGCTACCAAATAAGCCTGTTGGACTTTAACCTGGTGTTGTGAGATTTCTTACTGTGTTTACCCCAATCCAACGCCGGCATCTCCACATCATGGCCTCACAGCGCCACAGGACCCAGGTTCAATTCTGGCCTAGGGTGACAGTGTGGAGTTTGCACATTCTCCCTGTGTCTTCGTGGGTTTCCTCCGGGTGCTCCAGTTTCTGCCCACATTCCAAAGGTGTGCGGGTTAGGTTGATTGGCCACACTAAATTGCCCATTAGTGTCAGGGGGACTAGCAGGATAAATACGTGGGATTATGGAAATAGGACCTGGATGGGATTGTTGTCAGTGCAGGTTCGATGGGCCGAAGGCACTGTAGAAATTCTATGTCAGTATAGTGACAAAATTATCCAAGGGAAAGTTTATAGTCACAGATGCCACCCTGCTTGAACAGCATCAGATAAATGCACTTCAATCCTGGTACTGTTTGGTGAAACCATAAGATTTTGTTGATTTGGAGCAATATTCAAACTACAGCAGACTGCCAATTAGCGGATGCTTGGTGGGAAGGCGGAAATGAGCAGTATGAAGGTGGGTTCCACGTCTAATTCATAGAATCTACAGTGCAGAAGGAGGCCAATGAGGAAAATGAAGTTAAAAAAACATACAAAGCTGCTACCTTCACCCCTGCTGCTTTATGCAGCCGTGGGTCTATTGGAAGGCCTTTTCTCCCACACTTGCGCCACCTCCTCATACCTGGCATAAAGCACTCCTGAACCTTTTCCCACCCCACACCAAAAAATGGAGCAGGCAATTAAACATATTGCATACAACTGGCTCTTTAACAAATTCAATTGCCTGTTAATTGGCTATTACAAAATTGCGGTCCAGCTTCCAATTTTAATGCCCACTTGTCTTGTGTAAAATTGGAGACAGGTGTGATAATGTTGAATTGCTGATCTGCATCACCACATTGTCTCTCATTGTAGGGGTGCTGGCCGCCCGATTTGTGGCAATCAAATCCAGCCTTTGGTTTGCATTGGTATGTCCCATTCAATTCAACTTGAAAATATAACCCACAGCATGTAAAGAAAAATCTTTAAAATGTTTGATTATCATAAATATAATTAAGCTAACAGGAAAAATGTTATTCTACTTAATGCCTGTTTTACGGGCAAAAAATAAGAGTTCGTTGGATCAAATACAGGTTGAGTGAAATTGTGCCCTGGTAGCACCATTGGTCAGTCAAGTGTTCGGCTGCCTGACTAAAACAAGTGTTGTCCCCCTTAAATACGCTGATTATGCTTCAAGTGTGCTTTAGCACATGCTCCGCTCAGCATCAGGCAGACACCTTCAGGTGCACCACAATTTTCCAGCAATTAAGAAATTTATTAGTCCATGGGGTTAATTTTAAACCTCCTGAAAAGTAGTGGGGCCATATGTTAAAGATAAAAGGGGAAACCTGACCCAACCCGCCATCTTCTGGTTTTAATGGAGATGGGTCAATGACTGGGTGAACAACCCTCTTAGGGGGTAGGCTGGCCAGTAAAATGTTTTCAGAGGCAGCGTGCCTAACTTGTAACTGATGTTTTATTTTTAACCACCGCAGGCTGGTGTTTTGGGATTCAGGAAACTTGGCAGATGAAAGGAGATGTTTGTCCCCATTTAGGCCTTAGCCTTTGTTGAAATGAAGGCAGCAAGTTATGGATATTAATTTAGTGTAGATCTCGTGGGCTGGGGTCCTAGAAACATTGCTTGTTATCAACAAGATTCCAACTTGCAGCTAAGTCATGGCAGTGGTGGCGAGGTGAAATGGAGATGGGAAAGCTGCTACTGTGGAGCCTAGAGGAGCTTAATGTCAGTGGCCTCCAACAGACAACTCCAAATCCATGAGCTAAAGGCCTCTATTGCACTGCTTGTGGCCAGAAACGGTTTGGGTGCTTCATCAGTCTCCAATCCGCCAAGCTAACATTTTAAACTTCCCTTGATGATTCCCCCTCCCCCACCACAGCGATCTTTGTCCACCCACCCTTACGCAACATCTAGTTACCAGTCTCCCAACTTCATCATGTCGGACCTATTTGCAAATTGCTTTCCAGCTGCTCTACAGCCCAACAGTCAGTCTGTGAAACTACTTGGTTGCTGGGTCAGAAACCTGTTGAAATAATTTAAACCAGGTCCTATAATCAAATTCACTAGAACCTGCAAGAATCTGAGGCTCCTGCCTGTAAACCCTCCTCTTTGCGCAGCTCTTGAGTTATTATCTGGCCCACTCTAATTAAGGGTTCTTCAATGACTGCCTGAATGAGGTATATTAGGCCAGTTAAAATCTATGGTACAGACTAACAGGGTTGCGGATTTGATTTGTTGAGGAATTTACCTGAGTTCAGCCAGAACAGTATTAGGAATTGTACTATCAATCTCAGTGTTGCTGTGAAGCTACCTGGTTGCTTCCCTGTGAAGCAACTAGGTAGCTTCAGAGACTGACCGTCAAGCTAGGGACAGGAAATAATAGCAACGATTCCTGTGCATGATCACTAGCCAGTGCCCCTACCACCCCCAATGCAAATTGTGCATGCATAGATAATGGGTTAGTAGAATTGGGCTCAGTTGTAATGTTAGATCAACCATGAGTCTATGGAATAGTGGAGCAAGCTCAAGGGGCCAAGTGGCCTACACCTGCTCCTAGCTCGTATGTTTTCACTCAGTAGGAAGTTAACCTGTACAAATTAACTTTGTCTTATAAAATGACAGACAGATCTGGGCAGAGGGGGCAAGATGATTGGTGCCTAGAGACCCTGCCTCAGACAAGAGTCATCATCTCCATTTAAATAGGCTCAAAAAAACTCACAAATACTTTAGATGGGTGGAAACTAACAGTGATATTGTAATAAATTAGATGATCATTTGTTACTTTTAATTTCATAACAAAACTTCACAAAAAGAGTTGGGTTACATGCTTAGCTAGCTTCTGTAAAGGGGCTTAGGGAATATGTTCCTTGTAAACGTACCAGATTTTCATTCACTTCATCTTCTTTCGTATCCTCTTCTGCCAGCATCCATTCAATTAGAGTTACAATTCCACGGGAAGTTTGGTTCCAGATCTGTAAAAGTTCGCACAGCACACCAAGGCCAAGGTCCATAGCCAGAGATGGATTAACGACAGAGAACAAAATATCTAGAGACAGATAGGCGTGGGTGGGGGGAATAAAATGATAAAAATAAACTTAAGTACAAAAATTTTACAGTTCTCTGATGATGAATCAATACACAAAACTGACACCGATATGGTCTCTTTTTTGTAAAGTTTCCATGACAAGAGAAGTGGCATGAGAAACTAATAAGGTTCTTAGAGAAACACACTGTCACTTGATCAAGAACGCACACCAGAGATTTAATGTCCCCACCCATGCACTGAATTTTACAGCAAAGTTCTAAAGACTGACAGAAGAATGGAGAGCACAGGTCAGGTAAAGTGACAACAAGTGGTAGTATCTTTACCACAATAATACCAAGAGAACAGGAATTCCGTTTAAAAGCACATTGTGATTGACTGTAGCCAAAACAAAATCAAGGCAGGAGACATTTTCTTGTCCGTGTCCTACATAATTGAGTGGTAGAAACACAATATCTTAATAGCCCAGTTTCAATTTAGTATGGATGTTCTGGTGGGGGAAAGAGAGAAATGTGTAAAAGCAAACTTTTCCAAAATTGATTTTTAGTGTC